>NC_043983.1:195000-495000 GCF_902150065.1 Myripristis murdjan | reverse complement strand
AGAGCCCTTATCCTATTACCTGTCAATCATGAATCCCTGCAACTTGATTACCTGCTATACCTGTGACTTCCAATTACCTGCATAGTGAAGGCTGGGTGTCAAAATATTGATTCCATTAATGTTGCACTCAAAATAATGACACTGTGCTGAAGAGTTATGGCCATCAGGGTAAAGGATGAACTAATCAAAGCGTAGCAATGATGAAGTGGCTGACATTTGTGACTTGTAAAGAAGAAACCTGGAGTTGGACGTGTGTAAGTTCGTAAAGGTCCAAACAAACCAGAGCTCAGTGCCATCAATCTCAGTGGACTGACTGACTTCAATTGTGGCTGACTTTTTAACTGGAAAGTACAACCTGTCATTTTCAGGTTCTGGGATAATAACAAGAAAAACAAGACAAATAATAAAAAGGTCTCTGTCTCATTGCAATGGATGATTCTGTTTGCTGATTATGTACGTTGTGTGTGTGTGTGTGTGTGTGTGTTAAAGTGAAATTAAACTAATCATCATTTTGCGGGGCGTGGGGGTGGAGGGATGGAGGGTGGGGTGTTGACAAGCACTGAAGGAGAGGATGAGGATGTTTGTGCCGGCCTGTCACTGGCCCGGTGTCCTGCCCGTCTTTTTTTTTTTTTTTTTTTTTTTTAAACAGGTCGCCGGCCAGGCCAATCAGCTGTCGGTCCGGTCCGGCTGGCCTCACCAGTCTGATCTTTTTTTTTTTTTTTTTTTTTTTTTTTCAGAGAGACAGGCCAGGCCAATCAGAGGCCAGCAACCTGTGAAGAGGTCAAGACATGATTGGTTTGTTTTGATTAACACCCGCCCCAACAGTCCGAGTCCGTTGTAAACAGGCAGCGCATGTTGAGGAGGGTGTGTCGCGACTCGTGTGTGTGTCTGACTGTGGAGGAGAGGAGAGGAGGTGGAAGAAAAGGTTACGTGATCGAAGTTAATACATTACCGTATTCATCCGAATATAAGACGATATTTTTTCCATTGAAAATGCCCTGAAAAAACGCCCTCGTCTAATATTGGGGGTCTAAGCAAATACACATGTATTGTGCATATGTAAACCAGTAGGTAGGCTCGCCTGATGCCGCGATTACCGGCGAATGGCCGCATTGCGCAGTCATTGCAGCCGCGTATGAGCAAAAATTGATATGGCAGTAGGCTATGTGTGCGCCGCTCACCTGTCAGATCCGGCAGACCAGACCCGGTGCCGCGGCCGGCTCGCCTGATGCCGACCGGTGGCTTTTTTATTCAAACAAGATTTTGTCCATATAATTTTTTTTTTTTTTTCCAAAAAAGGGTCTTGAAAAAGAGGGGTCGTCCCCCCGACCCGCATCGGACTGATCTGCTACAATAATGTAATGAATTTAAAGGGAAATACACTATATTACCAAAAGTATTCGCTCACCTGCCTTTACTCATACTATGAACTGAAGTGCCATCCCATTCCTAACCCATAGAGTTCAATATGATGTCGGTCCACCTTTTGCAGCTATTACAGCTTCAACTCTTCTGGGAAGACTGTCCACAAGGTTGAGGAGAGTGTTTATAGGAATTTTTGACCATTCTTCCAAAAGCGCATTGGTGAGGTCACACACTGATGTTGGTCGAGAAGGCCTGGCTCTCAGTCTCTGCTCTAATTCATCCCAAAGGTGTTCTATCGGGTTCAGGTCAGGACTCTGTGCAGGCCAGTCAAGTTCATCCACACCAGACTCTGTCATCCATGTCTTTATGGACCTTGCTTTGTGCACTGGTGCACAAAGTCATGTTGGAAGAGGAAGGGGCCCGCTCCAAACTGTTCCCACAAGGTTGGGAGCATGGAATTGTCCAAAATGTTTTGGTATCCTGAAGCATTCAAAGTTCCTTTCACTGGAACTAAGGGGCCAAGCCCAGCTCCTGAAAAACAACCCCACACCATAATTCCTCCTCCACCAAATTTCACAGTCGGCACAATGCAGTCTGAAATGTACCGTTCTCCTGGCAACCTCCAAACCCAGACTCGTCCATCAGATTGCCAGATGGAAAAGCGTGATTCATCACTCCAGAGAACGCGTCTCCACTGCTCTAGAGGCCAGTGGCGGCGTGCTTTACACCATTGCATCCGACGCTTTGCATTGCACTTGGTGATGTGTGGCTTGGCTGCAGCTGCTCGGCCATGGAAACCCATTCCATGAAGCTCTCTGTGTACTGTACTTGGGCTAATCTGAAGGTCACATGAAGTTTGTAGCTCTGTAGCAATTGACTGTGCAGAAAGTGGGCGACCTCTTTGCACTATGCGCTTCAGCATCCATGACCCCTCTCCGTCACTTTACGTGGCCTACCACTTTGTGGCTGAGTTGCTGTTGTTCCCAAACGCTTCCATTTTGTTATAATAGAGCTGACAGTTGACTGTGGAATATTTAGGAGCGAGGAAATTTCACGACTGGATTTGTTGCACAGGTGGCATCCTATGACAGTTCCACGCTGGAATTCACCGAGCTCCTGAGAGCGGCCCATTCTTTCACAAATGTCTTGTTTCACAGTCTGCATGCCTGAGTGCTTGATTTTATACACCTGTGGCCAGGCCAAGTGATTAGGACACCTGATTCTGATCATTTGAATGGGTGAGCGAATACTTTTGGTAATATAGTGTACCTCAGGTTCAGGGCTTTTCTCAGCAATTTTAGGTGAGATTAAAAAAGAGATTAATTAGATCAATTAATTACAGATCATAATTAATTAATCTCTCAATTTTTTAAATCTCTTGACACCACTAATATATATATATATATATATATATATATATATATATATATTTGGACACACCTTCTCATTCAATGCGTTTTCTTTATTTTCATGACTATTTACATTGTAGATTCTAACTGAAGGAATCAAAACTATGAATGAACACATATGGAGTTATGTACTTAAAAAAAAAAAGGTGAAATAACTGAAAACATGTTTTATATTCTAGTTTCTTCAAAATAGCCACCCTTTGCTCTGATGACTGCTTTGCACACTCTTGGCATTCTCTCGATGAGCTTCAGGAGGTAGTCACTACATACATCGTCCCTGCAGTTCGACTCTCTCGTTCAGTTCCGCCGCCGTCCGTAGCTCCACATTTGAATGTTGTTGTCAAAATGCCGGTGCTGTTTCATACTGCACTGTCGTCTGTCATATTTCTGATCTTCTGTCTTCCTGTCGCTTCTGCTGTCACTGAGTGAGTTATGTACTATATGTGTGTTTTGTTGTCGTCCGTATATGGGCGTGGCTTGTACACGCAACTCAGTCAGTGCTACGTAACATCCGCTGCACATAGGATTGTGGGTCAGTATGGCCAGAGCAGCATGCAGAAATGCATACTGCGAAATCTGACCGGATGTAGCAGAACATCCTGACACTCTTGGCATACTGCATCTGACATACTATGTATTGGGACATACTAAATCTTTTTTTTCCCTACTAAATGGTATGGTAGTATGAGTATTGGAACGCAAGGCTGGTTTCAGATTGCGAGCTTTGAGCGCACCTCGGCGAAGCCTTTTGGCACGAAACTGCCATTATGCCAAGCTGGATCTGTCGACACCTCCCCCTGCTGCAACACCACTCCCATCTCAGCGCACCTCGGTCTACCAAACTACCAAACTGTGTGCACCTCAGGTTGCGCTGATAGCTGCTGACTTGCGAAACTAGCTTTGCGAGGGGTTCACCTCACTGCGCCACCCTGCACTGTGCCGGGAAACTAGAGCCCAGTATGTCACATATGGAACAATCATGGTGTTATATAAAATGTACAATGCTTTATTATCTAATAAATCATTTACTTTGTGCAACAGTGCAATAGTTTTTGATATTTTTAAGTTTGTATCATTTGTATGCGATTTTCCCTCTGTTACTAAATATCATAAAGTTTGTTTTTTCAAGATTCAGCGATAATTTATTTCCATCAAACCATGTTTTAATTCTGCCCTGCGATGGACTGGCGACCTGTCCAGGGTGTTTCACTGCCTTCGCCCTATGTGCACTGGGATAGGCTCCAGCACCCCTCCGCGACCCTAGTGAGGATAAGCGGTTTAGAAGATGAATGATGAATGAATGAATGTTTTAATTCTTTCAAATTCTTTTTTAATGTCATTCACCACAAGATTCAAGATTCAAGATGCTTTATTGTCAATTCTGCAGTAACGTGCCAGACATACAGAGAATCGAAAAAAATGTTTCACTCTGACCTTATCCATGGTGCAAACAGTGCAAAATTGTGTTAAGTATAAATAAGTATAAATAACACAATTAAATAGTGCTGCAGTCTACGTCTCCAGGAGAGATCCTCACAGATGTACACCCCCAAGAATCTGGTGCTGCTCACCCTCTCTGCTGCAGCACCGTTGATGGTCAGTGGGGGAGGTTGTGTGTAACCTCTCCTGAAATTGAGAATAATCTCCTTGGTCTTACTCACATTCAGGAGGAGATTGTTCTCTCTGCACCAGATGGCAATCTGGCTGACCTCCATCCTGTAGTTGGTCTCATCGTTGTTGGAGACAAGACCCACCACAGTTGTGTCGTCCGCAAACTTCACTATGTGGTTGGTGCTGAATGCTGGTCTGCAGTCATGGGCCAGCAAGGTGAAGAGCAAGGGGGCTCAGCACACATCCCTGGGGGGATGCGTGCTGAGCTGCCGAGGCATGTTGTTGTTTGTTTCAAATCGTGCAAAGAAGCTGTTTAAGTTGTTTAGCAGAGAGATATCGCTGGCACAGGTCTGTGGCAGAGATTTGTAGTCTGTGATGGCTTGTATACCCTGCCACAGGCTCCGTGCGTCTCTGCTGATATAACACCTGTGTTATATCTTCCCCAGAGTAAAATAAAGTAGTATCATCCGCAAACAGAATACATTTGAACAATTTGGATACATTAACAAAATCATTAATATACAAAATAAATAGTTTTGGTCCAAGGACCAACCCCTTAGGTACTCCACACTTTGATATGATATGATTCAGATTTTACATTATTTATCTGCACAAACTGTTTTCTGTTTTCTAAGTAGCTAGAAACCCATTGATGTGCCACCCCTCTGATAACATATTTACTCAGTTTGTCAAGAAGTAGTGCTATGATCAATTGTATCAAAAGCCTTTTTGAGGTCAACAAAAATACTTAAAAAATAATGTCTCTTGTCGATTGCGGTGGATATTTCTTCAGTTAATTCCATTAATGCCATTGATGTGGAGTGATTTGTTTGAAATCCATAATGACTATTGCTTAATACAGGGGTTCTCAAACTTTTTTGGCCCAGGGACCCCCTGGAGGGGTCAAAATTTTCCAGGGACCCCCTGACACTCGCAACTACCTCTTGAGTGTGCAAAGCAGTAATCAGAGCAAAGGGTGGCTATTTTGAAGAAACTAGAATATAAAACATGTTTTCAGTTATTTCACCTTTTTTTTTAAGTACATAACTCCACATGTGTTCATTCATAGTTTTGATTCCTTCAGTGAGAATCTACAATGTAAATAGTCATGAAAATTAGGGATGCACCGATCCGATATTGGTATCGGTATCGGTCCCGATATTAAAGAAAATTCTAGATCGGGTATCGGTGACAATGGGCCCGATCCATAGTTCGTTGAACTGAATAAACAAAAAGAAAGGCGGTATGAAGCAGCCAACTTGGAAGGAGATGAAGGAAAGAGGTGAAAATTTTCCACCTAATAGTGTGCAGGCAACAAAAATCACTGGGAGGATACTGAACTTCATTGTTATGGACGGATAACCGCTGTTGGTTGTTTGGGACAAGAGATTCTGGCTCCTAATTAACCACAGACTCACAGCCGAGAGAGAAGAAATGCTTGCTTTCCTAAGCAAGAAGCTGCCAGTGATGCTTGAGCCTGAGCTTGAGAAGCTTGAGAAATCTGCTGGAACAGCTCACTGACACTGAGTGTTATGTGTGTGAAAAAACTTGACAAGTTGGGACTACCTCTGATTATTATTATTATTATGATGATTATTATTATTATTTTATTTATTTTTTTTTTTTTTTACCAAGCTTAGTGATGCTATTTTTTAATCAGCTGCTTTTGTAATGGATGTTTAATTCCTATTTGCACCAATCTATTGTCAAGAGCTGATTGCTATTTATTTTGAATGTCTACCAACCAAGCTAGTGAAGCTGTTTTTTTCCCTCAATTTCAGCTCCTTTATTATTTATTTTACATTGGGTGTTATATTCCTAATTGCACTGACTGAACCAGGAGAGGTTTTGTTATATTTTTTACATGTTTGACCAAGCTTGTGAAGTTATTGGTTTATTTTAGATTGCTGTACTGGTGCACAGTTATTAAATAAATAAGTAATTCGGTACTTTTATATCTGTTTATTTGTTTTTAAAAAAAAAATAAGAAAGAAATGTTTAAGTCAAAGTCTGATGTTGCCTTGCACAAAAGAATGATCCTAGTCTTTTCTACACATTGAGACATACCGTTTGTTAGGTAATTCAGTGTTGTTTTTCTGTATCGGTATTGGATCGGTATCGGCCGATATTAAACCTCAGATATCGGTATCGGTATCGGAAGCGAAAAAAGAGGATCGGTGCATCCCTAATGAAAATAAAGAAAACGCATTGAATGAGAAGGTGTGTCCAAACTTTTGGCCTGTACTGTATGACTGCAATTTCATGTCATGTAGAGCTGATCAAATAAACAAGCAAACAATCATAATCAGAAAAATGAAAAACTAGTAAGGGATTGACATTAATGTTTATACTGCATATGAATATCTATACTGACTACAAGTATTTAATAATTCTGTAATGTTGTAAGTTAAAGGCAACTAAAGAAAGACAAGCAGGCAATTGAACTTTTTTAATTGTCTTTAGTGCAACTGTGCATCATACTGTACATCAACACCACCATACAGAAACAGAAATAAAATAAAATAAATGTTTGACACTAAATACCTAAATACAAACAGATTAGTGTCCATTGCTTTTCTCTTATTTGAAAAAAAAAAAAAAAATCTCTGTTGTTGAGGCTCGACAGTTCTTGTCTTGTTCGTAGCTGCTGGCCAACCAGCCAAACAAACTCAGCTGTGCGCGTCCTCCGGCGCTTTTTGTACAACCACATGGAGTGACAGCGGGGACGGCCAATCACACATTAGCAAGCCAATTGATAAGCAATATTAGGTTAGAGGCAGGACTTCTAGCAGAGACCGGCTGTTAACCCTTTGTGTACCATAAGAATTGACTAGACACTGACGGACAGAGGCGCTTTGAGTGTTTGTTGTTGCTGTTATTTGTGAAGCCGTGCGAGCGCCTGTGAGGTGTCATACCAGATTGCCTGATGTGTAATCACATAAGTAAGCTCTCCAAATCAATCATGGGAGACACTTAAAAACGACCACAGTGTTTATTTCACAGTTTAACGCCCCTCCCCCCAAAAAAGGTTTTAAAAAATTAATAATAATAAAAAAAATACATTTCCCTGAATTTTTTCGCAGACCCCCTGGCTATGCGACCCCACTTTGAGAACCGTGGGCTTAATATATTGTATCTGTCTATGAATTTGTCTAACCTGGTTACAAATAATTTCTCTATTAATTTTTAAAATTGTGGAAGCAAGGATACTGGTCTGTAGTTGGAGAAAACATGTTTATCTCCATTTTATCGCTGTTTTCATACTTTCAAGAAATATCCCTGTTGAAAATGATAGATTGCATATGGGTCATTCCATGTCATTTCAACAAATGGCCCACGCACTTGGGTCTCAAAAAATTCAGACGCTAGTATTAGCTTTAGCTAATGTTAGGCGTCCCTAGCAACACGACCAACACTACCAAGCTAACGCTAATGTGCTAGCTAACGTTAGCTAACACTAACAACACACTTTTTAGCCGGCATTTTTAGGGATGCTAACGTTAGCTTTAGGGAACGTTAGCTAACGCCAACAACAGGCTTTTTAGCCGGCATTTTAGGGACGCTAACATTAGCTTTAGCGGACGTTAGTTAACGCTAACAACACGCTTTTTTTTTTAACAACACGCATTTTGATGCCCCAGTCATGGTCGCGCAGCCGGCCAGTAACTTTACAGGAACCTTCCTCCTACTCGGCCCTCTCAGTGGAGACACGGCAGGTGAGAGGGCCGAGCGAGAGGACGTTCCTGTAGCAGCTTCTGCCCCCCAAATACTACCAGGAACCTTTTGGTGGAAACGGGCCTATAGAGGCCACTGATATCAAGACCATGGAAGGACAAGCCCCTGCATGTACCTTGTACCTGTACCAGGTAACCTGTACCACTGACAGATAGCAGAAATGGCTGATATCAAAAAAACATACCAGCTGGACTGAAAGGCAGCACAGAGGCACTGATCATGGCAGCACAAGAACAGGCCCTAAGCACAACATTCATAGAGGCCGGGGTAGATATGTTATCAAGTTGAGGTACACCATATGCAGGGTTCTAAATTAACACCCGCCAACCCGCCAAATGCGGGTTAAAATTAATTTTGGCGGGTGTTAATAAAAACTTACTAGCCAGTTTGGCCGGTGATGCATGAGGCAATCATGTCAGTCAGAGCGGCTCTACAGTTCTCGGTCATTTACCCCCCTGGCAGTACTTCCTACATTTCCCATGAACACTGCCGCAATGCTACGTGATGACGTATCAGACGCTTATTGGCTGAGCGCAGATACGCTACAGTCTGCAGTGCAACCTGCACGAGAAACCATGGAAACGCCAGAAAACACAACAATGAACGGATCGGAGCGAGAGCGGGGAGCATAGACTGTAAAAAAGGGGACTGAGCGAGCTAAACAGTAAAGTAAAGTAAAAAGTAAAGTTAAACTAAATGCAACAGACGTCTGGGGGAGAGAAGGAGAAACACACTTTTTTAACTCGCGAAAACACAGACATTTTTGGGAGTTAGAAAATAAGTTAGAAAATTTTGCCACAGTTTGAAAGCCCAAAGCCATACCTTTCTCATGATACCTTTTATTTTCCGCTCGGACTTAATGTCACTGAGAAAACAGCAGCTGTTTGACCACTAGTTTTAGACGTTTTAGAGTTTTTAGTTTTAGACTAGTTTTCTCCCCAGCACCACTGTCGCTCATGCTGTGTGTTCTTCTTAGAGCCTAGTTTCTGGCTCCGCCCACATGAGCTCCAGTGGCAACAACACTACACAACCCACAAACAGCATAGGGTTTAGCGCATGTCCAGGCGGTCGCAAGGCAAGCACATCAAAGTTTCTTCAGAAAAGTCTTGGAATTTACCAGAATGAAAAAGAAATGAAATTTTTGCACTTTCTGTGTATATTTTGTTGCATGTGTTGTACTTTCTGTGCATTTTTCATGCCAATGATGTTAATAAAATGATCATATGCATTCAGTGGCACTCATAATCTCTCTTATTTTCACCGGAAAAAATCTGGCTAGTGGAAATTCTGATTGGCTGGTAACTTTCTAAAGTTACCAGCCACATTGGCTGGTGATCAAAAAAGTTAATTTAGAACCCTGACCATATGCCATTTTTAATAGTAAACGAGCAAACAGTGAGTAGGATCACTTTACTCTGGATGCCTGTTACAGTGTGTGTGTCCAGCGGTGGGACCTCTTTGTCAATAGTACTATCAGGGATAGCCTTGGAGCGGCTGAGGATCCAACGTCAAGTGGTCTAACTGTGGATTAAATTACCATGATTAAGCGGTTTTCTCTCCTGCCTCCGAATAGCCCCCAGTTAATCATTAGATCCAATGTTTTAGAGAGGAGAACAGGATTTTCTAGAAACCTTGTTGATAATTTATATAAAATGGATTTGAAATGTGCTTTCAGGATCTTGCTCTCTTTCTGTTTTTTTTTTTGTTTTTTTGTTTTTTTTTGTCCTCAAGAAACATGACTGTTTTTTTCTTTGTGACCACAACACTGAAGCACTGTTTCCCAGTAATACCAAGGAAAAGGTGTGTTCTTATCTTGAAGGCATCTGCTGACTAATTATGTGTGGTGACATGGTCCTTCAAACTACACCATATTTAAACATTTACTGGCAGGGAGGAAGGGGGGACAGCTAAATGCTGCACTAGCTGCTTCATGCCAGAGTAGTTTCAGGGCGCCAGCGACTAGTTGATTCATTGGAAAAACACTGATGAAAACAAAAAAAAAAGGGGCTGCAGACAAATAATTGGCATGTTTCTCTCAAAAAAGAGATGCTGAATAATTGAGGCCAGATGGTAGAATTAGATAAAACCTTTCATGAAAGAGACCCAAGACTGGGACCTAAGGAGTGTGATGTTGTGGTGTGCGTAAAAGCTCTAGCCTGGTTCCAGACCAGTGAATTACACATTGACTTTTAAAATAAATAGGGTCATTCCATGTCATTTCACCAAATTTTCAGGACATCCCACGCACTTGGGTCTCAAAAAATTCTGAAAAATTCTCCAGTTGTTCCTTATTTATCCAATAGGCACACTGTAAATTTTAGTTTGCTCGGATGGATACTTTTTGAGATACAGCCAATTTAGTGAGGGGAATATGTGTCGATTTTGGTGCGATTTTGGCGCGTCCTTATTTTTCCTCCATTTTCAGGTGTCAATATCTCAGGAACTACACCACATAGGAAACTGAAATTTGGTACAATAACACACCTCCACCTACTCTCTCAGAATGTACATCTGTCATACATCATAACTGGTAGGCATGCCAGCACATCAGAAATGGAAAAAAAATTACGCAGCTTTTGTGGTCGACCATGTTTGGGCCTTCAGAAAACAACTTTGTATTTGCCCCAGCTTCTTGATTTTTTCAGAGTTTTGAGATACATACATGGACTGTTCAAAGCATTAATGGTTAGTCAGATATATGCATCGCTTTCTGGATGGCAGCTTCTCCAAATCCCAAAAAAAAGTTTTCATGTCACATTTTCATTGGCCCATAACTGCATGTGGGAATGTCTTACAAAATCTGATTTTTGTTTTAATTTAAAGTTCAAAGCTTGCCCTTTCTTGGGATATAAAACATTTTTTTTCTTTATGCAAGTTCTTCATTTTTTTTTTGTTTTTTTTTTGTTATCCCAAACATGGGGCTATTTCACCACTCGCGAATATTGAAATTCCCCAATATTAAACCATTGTAGCTTGCGTTTGTGTCTTATATTCATTTATTGTTCGTTATTTGGTCATTATTAACCTAAAATACAATGGTCATTGCACCAGAAATGCATTGAAAAACGAAGACAGACTTAACAAAGACATAAGGTGGTTTTCCATCCACAAGTTTTTATTCACATGTTTGTTTTGATTTTTGACTGACGCACCTGTAGTATGTCATCACGTTGCACCCTCTTCTACTGCTGTGGTATAATGTCACTCAGCTGGAGAATTAGCGCCACTTATTGCTTAACTCGATAAAACAACTCCAAATATTTACATAACAGAAGTGGATGGAAATTTTGTTTTGCCAGTTTTCTGAAAATTCAGTTAAAATTTGCAATATATTTTGATGGAAACCTGACTATAGTCAAGCTGTGCCAGAGCCAGAGAGATCATAGCCTATTAGCTAACGCTGGCTACCAAGACAAGAAAATGAACAAACGTCAGAAGCTCTGCTATCTGTTGTTTTAAATTTGTTTTAAATAAATCAAGATTAAAAACAATCAACGTGTGCTGAAGGCATTTCTGAGAGTGGAAGATGTTTTGTGTGTGTATATGTGTGTTGTGCTAAGGGGATTTGGTAAAGTTTAATTTATCAACTACCCTTGCTGGGAAGGCCGCCCAGTCTGTTTGTTAGAATTAGCCTAGCTCTGTTGTTACCCTAGCCTAGATGCTAGGACTTCTTGTCAGCTTTTTGGCAAATAGAGCTCTTGAATTTGTTTGGGCCCCTTTCACCAACAAATTGACTTGGTGTTAACAGCACGTGTCAACACTGACTAACGTTTGTGGTTAGAGTTACAAAGTTAGACTGATTTGCAGTAGTGCTGTAAACTGGCTAAAGCACCTTGTCGACTGAAAACTATGTCACAGCGGCTCTACACATCACTAGTGATTGGTTAACAGGATTCAAGTCCCTCTGCTTAAAGAAATTGGCTAACACGGGCAATTTTAGACTGAATTCAGTCTGAATATCAGTAAAGCTTGATTGAGTCTCTCCAAGCCTCAGGTGCTTTGTGTAGTCATGTCATGTGGTTAAGTGTGTGTGTGTGTGTGTGTGTGTGTGTGCGCGCGCGCGCGCGTGTGCATGTGCATCTGTCTTTGTGCGTGTGTATGCCAATATGCATGTATCATGTGAGTTCTGCTGTGTTTTGCACTGTACGAGCCACACACTGTGAAGAACAAACTTCTTCTAATCTGCATTCTGTGTCTCCAAACATTCTTTGCAGAGTATTCAGCAGTGACAGGCTGAGCACAGTTCAAACCACTGTTTACATCAGCAGAAAAAGACATCTTAGCCTGAAAAGAACTTTTCAAACTTGCAGACAAAAAGGAAAGAGTTATTAGTGCTCTGGAATCAAGCAGAGGAGGAGGACAGCTAGCGTCGTCTTTCAAGATATGAAAAGAGAATGTAGCACTCTTCCATCCTGGTATCCTAACTTCAACTTGAGTAGTCTTTCCATCAGTGTAGTGTATATTCGGCTGCTTGACCTATGCTCAAAACAACATGCTGCAGCCAAAAATTATTTACTCCTTTTAAATATAGCTAGAGACCTCAATTAAGTCTACTCGCCACCTTTCTGTGAAGGTTAAATGGATTTACAGCTTCGAACAAATTGCTTTTCCCACAGTGCACCAGAGGACAGTCCATTGTCAATAGTTTAGGGAAAAGGCTGTTTTATTTTCAACTTTTATTCCTTTTCTGGTGTATTTGGGAGGCCACCAGGCAGTCCATAGACTTGTTTTGGAGACTGAATAGAATTTAAGCTTTGTCTGATTTATGCAGCAAACTTATCTCAGATTTTTAATTTGTTTGTTTGTTAGTTACTTTTGCTATGCCATGAGAGCAACTCACTCCATCCAATGTACTGTAGGATTGAAACAGCTAACTTTTTTCCCTGCATATTGACATTACATAGTTATGAACATAATTGTTCTCATGGTGGAAAATTGTCTTTGGCTTCACCACAATAAACACGGATTATAGACAATACTAAAACTTCAAAAACACTAACATCTTATGTCACACCCTTGAGGGTGACTGGAAATGGAATGAATTTTCTTTACAAAAATCAGCCTCTACTGGGGAGTTTCCGACTCACAACAGCACACAGTCAAGGAGGAGGAAATGATTGTATTGTTTGAAAATGGTAAATGACAATTCACAAATAAAAAAAAGAGACAGTATCACCACAAGGTAGTAAAAACAGAGTTAAAGGCAGGTGGAGTGTAGTCCATCAGGGCCTCGGGGTCCAGATGAAGTGTAGTCCAGGGTCACAAATGCAAGCCTTGAGTTTGACCCGCGGCCTTGCCGCTACACTGCAACAACTGGCTTGTCCCTTAGCGATGTGTGGTGGCTGGGGCTGACGAAAAGAACAGAGACTCAGGTCAGCAGGCCTTCTGCTCCCAAATCCTCCTCTCAACCCAGGGAAGCCAAATTGCAAATCAAAAAAAAGAAACACAAAAAAACTAATCATGCAACTAAAACAAACTATACTGAAATATAACTATCAATCAAACTAAAGAAACAACCCAGTCTCCATGGGGAAATGTAACCCTTTTACATTTCTGCAAACAAGAGAAATGTTATCATATCAACGTTTCCAAGCTCAATTTCGTTACATATCAACATTCAATTGTTATAGTGGCCCCTGCGCCCGGGTCACGTGATTTCCAAGTTTCTGACTGCAAAAGGAAGCAAGATGGCGGACATTTCATTCATTCTAAGTGGAAAATGCAATATTTTAAGGTAGTTTCTGTATTTAAATGTGTTTTGATGACATTTCTAGCGAGAAATGTGCACTTTGTTTTCATAATCTGTGTTCACTGAATGTATACGTTCTCTAGTTTGTTAGTAATCACGATCATTTTGCCCGGACTTGCCAGCAAAACGTTGGAATCCAACATTAAAATTTAATTCTAAGGGTTGTAGCAATTTGATCTCTATTTTTTTGTTTGTTATCCACAGTTTTAATAAACCTTGTACGTTATACACAAAATGTTCAACATCTTCTGAATCTAATGATACCAGGGTCTACTTTTTATGGTACATCTCACAGAAGTCGGCATCACCCAGGCTATGCTACACTAAATTAGCAGTCTGGCTAACTGCTTAAATAGGAAAGCAGGGCCCCAGTCAGGGTCAGGTCATGTTACGTTCGCATAGCCTCCAACTTTAATCTTAACTCTTGGTTTGGTCAAAAGCAATGTTTTATGAATCCAGAACAATGACTTACCTTCTTGTTATTCTTAGTTAATATTTATGTGGCTGAGTGGTGGGAAATACAGTTGTCCAGAGGAGGCATGTGGCTTAGTCCCATTTTGGTTTTGGTGTCTGGTCTGTTCCACAGGTCAATGTCTCGGGGTAGATACTGTGTATTTCTGCACTTCACCATGGATTTATTTTAAGACAACCACATAAAAAGCTGAAAACACTTAAATGTCAGGAGAAACTTAATTCAAGTCCGTGAAGAAAAACATACTGGTTGTTTCAGGGCAATATTTAATAAGCAACAATTTGATGGTTTGCATTTGCTGGTGGGGTCCGAAAGCTGTGCAATGCTATTCAGTGTCATAGAAGTTACAAATACATTCTAAATTCAGATATAAAAATGTACAAATACCCACAAAAAGTGCACTTAGTTTTTCTGACTTATCTTAACTCATTACAATCAGTTTTCAAATACTTACCATCTGTCAACCTACACTCACTGTTGAACTGTCAAAGTTACTGCCTATCACTAATAGCATCTGTCATCTATGAGGGCATGAGAACTAATAACTGGGCTCAGATTTCAGAATGTCTCTGTGCCAAGCCTGCAAGTCACTGCTGCACCGCTGTGTTACAGGCAGTTACAAGTAAAACCATGACTACACCAACTGCATTAAGTCAATGCATTCTCACTGCAGCGTAGCTTTAGATGTATTATTTGTGTCACTTTACTGGAAGAATATACAGCGGTAATATGTTGCTTATTACAGGGACTACAATGCCTGAAAGTGAAGGAGACAGTTTACTAGTTCAGGGAACAAGGAACAAGGACTGCAAACTACACAGACTTCCAAAATCTTGGAACTGTTGGGAATAGACTGATATCCTCTCTTGATGTATTACTTTAATAGTCCAAATGTTTTTTTCTGTCCAGAGATTTAGCATTGGAAGAATCCAATATGACACACCATGGTTACAGTTACATATCTTGTGCCTTTTTTTCTTCCTCCAATCACACTAAGATGTATTATGGTATAGAAAAAAAGTGGATAAAAAGTGGATTTTGCCCATATTACTCTTAAAAGTTTAAAATTAGTAAAAAAAAAAAAAAAAAAAAAAAGTGCATCAAAGCAAAACAAAGAGATAGAAAGGGAGAACATGAAAACATAACTGAAAGACTAGTATAAAACATATTTTCATTCTGAACATCATTCTATTTTTCCATCATTTCCCATCATAGCAATCCTTTGACACCAAAATCTTGTCAACTGCTTCACTCAAGAGCCTTGTCTCAGTTCTCAGGGTACACAACTTTCCAGTACAGTAAAATTATCCAATAGCACAGAACAGGACAGTAATATGGGCCAATATTTATAGTGCCATTGATAAAAATCTACTCCATAGGCTGCCAAAGCATTTCAACATATTAACACTGTAAGAAGAACTGTAAGTGATGCAGACAGCAGTGAAATCTCAGGTGTTGAAACATGCAGTATAGTACATGCTTATTAGAAACAGAAAAGGTAGAAAAAATAGGCTACCTTCTGAATAATGCGTTGACTGGTTTAAAAAAGCCAGTATTCCTTAACAAGCCACTGTAAACAAGAGGAGGGCAAAGGTGTAGATAGATTAAAAAGCATTTATTGACAGTTATATTCATTTGTAGTCACAGGAACAACATCTGCAATGATATATGACACAAACTCAGCAGGGGATCTAGCTAGCTGGCATACTGGTTAGTAAACTGCTAGCTAGCTAATGTGGCTAGACTTTGAATCTGTGAAATGATGTTTATATTTGTTTAGAAATATTTATTGTTTATAGAACTGCTGGAATGCTCTTCAGGTTGAATTCCCGCCCCTGAGTTGTCAAAATGGCCACCAAGTGGATAAGGTCAATTGCTTACGCAAACAAATAATTTAAAAGTGCAACCAATCAGAGAATGATAGATAAGTCCTGAAGACTGATCAGAATTTCACAGAGAATCATAGCCCTCATCCATCTGGCAGGAGTCACTACATCTAATCAACACTCAAAAGCTCAAGTGGCATGTGCATAGTTAAGAAAAAGAAAAAAGAGGCAAGGGGCAAAATTCATCACTATAAAGAGCTAAAAATAAAATAGCAGGTAACAGAGCAGAGGAAGGTATAAACAACAACAACAACAAAAAATCAAGCTTACAGCCTACAGGTGAACAGAACAATCAATACATCCTTAAAAAAAAAAAAAAAAAAAAAAAAAAAAAAAAGGAATTTACAAACAAACTTAAAAATCCATGCGTGTGTGTGTGTGTGTGTGTGTGTGCGCGTGTGTGGGTGTGTGTGTGCGTGTGTGGGTGTGTGTGCGTGTGTGTGTGTTTGTGTGTGTGCGTGTGTGCGCGCGTGTGTGTGTGTGTGTGTGTGTGCGTGCGCTAAAGTGAAATTAAACTAATTCTCATTTTGCAGAACACCCCCTGGAAGACCCTCTAGGATCCCAGAGGGTCCCTGGATCCCACTTTGAGGGCCACTGCTTTAAATAACTTTATAAAAGCTGTTTTCAGGTCAAGTGCATACATGTAGTAATCACTACATGTATGTACAAAATCATAATGTCATAATGTCATTTAAAATAAAATCTTAAGAGTCACCTGGAAATGACAAGTGTAACCATAACCATACATACTCTGTGGCCAAAACCAAGGGAATGCAGATCATATCACTGCAGCTTTATACTCTTGGCATTTGCTCCGCATCAACCAGTCTTTTTTTTCACCTCCCTTCCCAATCTGCAATTCTGATTCTACCTCTGTGCAGCCAAGTGTGTCCATTCCAATACCTGACAGGCCCATCGGATGTGCACAGGTAGCCTCTCCAAGCTGCAGGGAGTAACGGATGGCCAACATACTGCACTGTTCAGGGGCGCTCATGTTTAATTCTGATTGCAACCTTTTTTCCCAGCCAGCCAGTCATCCAGCTGCTCAGCCAGGTCCCAGCCGGCAGCACTCAGGGGAGCTGCACAGAGCACTGGTTCTGAGTTGGGCCCCTCTGTCCATCACCTTCAACATTTGCCTCAGCGGAGCATTCAATTTATTTTATAGCACCACTCCACTCGATAGGCCTGACCTCCCCAATTCCGAGGAGAGTAATGAGATGGCTACGCTGATGTCAGTCTCAAGGTTGACTGGGAGGGCCAGCCACCCAGTGGGATCTTCAGGAAAGGGAGCCTTGTCTTAAAAAAAAAAAAAATAAATAAATAAATAAAAAGGAGAGCGAGAGAGAGAAGAGGAGTAAGGCAATTAATTTTGTACAAGTCCTGTTTTGATAAAAGCACCCCATCTCCACCTGATAGCTGGACTGTCTGTCTGATGTGTGACTGGTTTGTTACAGATGTTGTTCATCATGAAATCCAAATACAGGGAAGGGGCAGCAGTGAGACAGTGAGGGTCTGTCATGATGAGGAAGGAACTGGAATATGTCACTGCAAAGGGCAAACTTGTCAGGAGACAGGCTCACATTTCAATCTGAAGAGTGCCATGCTGTGGCCACATCAAGGAAGTACATCTTCAGTTGAACTAATAAGCATTAAAAAACCTGTCCTTGTGTGTGGAGCTTTAACACTGACCACTGCACATACGATGAAAAGAGTCCAGTCACTGCAGCATAATGTGTGTTCCCATGCCAAAAGTCTTCTAAACCACATTAAAACCTCCCAACATTTGGAGCTTGGAAGAGAACCAGTCTGGAGGGGGGTGATACAGAAAATGTCCATTCATATCTAAGCTTTGCTGGCAGTTGCACTTGCCAAAGGTCTGAGCCTCATCTGGTAATAAAGCACCACAGCTCTGGTCTCTCATGCTGGATTCATGGTCCTCATTATAATTCTGTCTGCTGTCCAAGCACAGGAGGAATTACATTTGAAGAGCTTCATTCCAAGATGAGATATTCATCCTCTTAAAAAACAGCACATGCTCACACAAATATAACATAAAATAACATAAAATTAAAAGGAAAATTATGTCTTGTAGAGGATTTTAGGTAACTTAAGTCATTGATTGACAAAATGATTTAGCACTCAGACAGACTGGATCTGCTGTACTTTAGATATTGAATGATGAGATTCAGAAAAAGATACTTTCCTAAAGCTTACATACTGTGGCATTTTGTGAACTGAAATTCCCAGATTGCAAAGATCACGTGCTACAATACCCAGGCAACACATGTATTGAATGCTCCCATGTCTCTTTAATTATCATAGAGAAGTACTGAGTTAAACCTAGATGGACAAAGCAAAACCATACAGAAAATCAGCATCAAACACAATCAGCATGACAGTAATCATCATCCTGTGTTTCCACACAGTAGCTGGCATTACACACACAGTCATGAAATTATTTTAACAACTGATTCAAGGTGTATTGGACAGGGGTTGTGTTTTCACCCCATCCCTTCTGTCTGTTTGTCAGCAGCAAAACATCACAAAAAGTCATGAATGGATTTGCTCAAAACTGTGTGTAAAGTTTAGTCATGGGCCAAGAGAGATTGGCCAAAACAGCAAATGATAGTGGGCATAACTTTTCACAAAAAGATTTTGGTCATGAGGCAAAGAATTTGTTAACCTTTCATGCCTATTGGCCAAAATGGAGTGTGATGGTGAGTGTGGCTTGTCACAAAAGGTGCATAACTCCTGTAACATAAATTCCCTAAATCAACCACATCCACTTTTAATGTTTAAACTTATTAAACAAAAAGCATTACCTTACAAAAGTTGAATTTGGTCAGCTGTGTGACATGGAAATGGCAGATCTTGAGAATTTCATAGCATTGGTGCAGGTATGCCACTTCAGAGTGACATCTTTCTAGTTTCCGTATGTTCTTGAGGCTATATGATGGCAAAGTTTTTTAGAACGTGATCCATCATAACTGAAAATTAGGGCCAGACCAATATGATTACTGATATATCAAGCAAATAACAGCCTTTCAATAAGAATGAGATATTGGCCATTCACCGTTGCACATCACTGAAAATATGGAGGTAAAGATATCATTTTATTCAGCACCTTCAGACGTATTGGTCTATAAAGCCTACCACTGAACCTGTCGAACCTGCCTTAAGGAGCTGAAAACCAACCTCAGAATTTCATTAGCAGAGGTTTTATAATGGTCTAAATGGTTTCAGAAGGTTTTCTAGCTTTTACATAGCAAAAAATATAATATTTTTGGCATGAAAATGGTCAAAATTATAGGGAGTGGCTTCAATCATTAGTACCTGCCTTCAAAAACCCATATCCATCAAATGCTCCACTGTTTACAAAGTAGTAGAAATGCAAAGAAATCTTTTGTAGCTTAAAAATATGTAAACCTCATGACAGCTGTTACATACTATCAGTCCCTGTGTAATAAGGCCAAGCACTTATGAGGCTTGCAGATAGCTGCCATCAAATGCAATCAGCCTGACACTAGTCATCCTCCTGTGTCTCTCCATACTGTGGAAGGCCTCATGCAACATGACTCTACTGCTCAGAAAACTCAGGTTAATGGGGTCAATCAACTTCACTTGGCTAAAACCAAAACACAGCCTTAAAGGGATAGTTCGCACTTTTGGACATGAAGTTGTATGAAATCCTCTCTGGCAGTGTAGCGCATAAAAAGGGATTTTTTTTTACTTACAATTTTTTTACTAGTCAAAGTTCTGGCCCCTTGAAGTGTTGAAATTGGAACTTCCAGCTAGTTTGCTGGGGCTCACAAAAACAAAAAGTTTTGCTTCTCAAAACAATGTGCATTCTAAATAGTAATAAATGTCCATCACAAAACCAACTCCAGGAAAATAGTCAGACTTCACAATCACTTGATACCATTTTCACTCTATCAGTCTCAGTGCCCGCTCCTACCAGGTGACTGCCACAAACGTTCTATCAGCTGTTTCAAAGCAAACGCACTTGCATGGCGACTGCTGTGACCTGAGAGAGCTAGACATAGAGAGATAAGTTTATTGTCAGAGAAGAAAAACAAAAATGGTGCAGTGACAAAAACCTGTCAAAAATCTGCCAGTAAAATACATAAGGCCTTCGCCTTATGTATTTCACCAGTTTCCTGTCCTGTCCTCTTTGACAACTTTGGCCTCTTGGGGCTGCCTTGAGCAGCAAAACCAAGATAGCCTGGAGTAAAAAACTTTGTGTGTGTAGTGCACATTTCAGCAAAGAGGATTATGTGCCCACGTGCCCAGGACAGAGGAAACAGCATGTTTTGAAGAGCCCTGCTGTGCCAGGCCCCCAGGGAAGAAAACCAGCTACTAGCTAATAAGATGACTTACTGCCTGATTAGAAGGTAGCCAGCGTTACAGTTTAGTGGAAGTCAAGAATCAGCTGGTATGATCAACTTATCACACAGGATCATCAGATTAGTGAAGCTTCTACATAACGTTTTATGATGGCCATTATTATCATTGTCTGCGTCAATGTGAAAGTGTAATTGTTATAGGCTAGTAAGTGTGACCAACATAAAAGATAGTCAAGAGTTTGTGTTGTCAGCATTGTAGGTCAAACATATCGCATGTTACTTCAGCACGCCCCTCAGTGTTTATGAGACCGCTCCAGGAGAGGTGATATGACCAGATATTATAGTCATAAAGACAAAACCCATGCCTAATAAAAAATAATTTGTCAACAAAAACTTACTCTAACTGATAGATAGATAGATAGATAGATAGATAGATAGATAGATAGATAGATAGACAGATAGATCACTGCGCTGCCTTTCCCTTCACATACACATACATAGCCACGAAACTTAGATGTCTTCCTGTACACTGTAATAAATTACCAGCATTTCACAATAATTAACAGTATTATTTTACAGTAACTTGTTGTAATTAAGTTCCCCTGTAATATCCCAATGAATACCTGTAAAAACTACAGTATCCTTGGATTTTACAGCATTTAACTGTTATTTTACAGTAAAATCCTGCAATCAAAACACCCCTGTTATATCACAACAAGGTCTGTCACAGCATTCAACAATATTATTACAGTGAAATTTTGTATTCAAATATTCCCTGGTAAGTCACATGACATAACCAAACTCAGCACTGAACCTGAAGAGGCCATTTCCCTCTTCTCTTCTGGGCTGAATGGAGAAGGTGAGCTGCAGAACGTCTGTTTGCAGTACACCCATGGGATTTTAAATGATATTAGCACTGTTAGCTAACTAGCTAACGTTAGCTAGCTGTAGCATTTGCCCGTGTGGTCTGATATAGGCTAGCTAACGTTAGCTAGCTAACGTTAGCTAGCTAACGTTAGCGTTTGCTATTTACCACAGCTGATCTTATTAAATTTGAATACCTAAATACTGTACATTATGCTTTTACTGAACTGTTGAGTGTGCATATGATAAGATTATGAAGGATGATGACTCAACTTGATAAATGCTGCCTGCAATACATAAGTCTATTTAAAACTGAAACTATCTTTGCTTATTAACAGGTACTTCTTGGGCATCAATGCTGAGAGAGGCTCAAAGACCAGGAAGCGGACAACAATGAACCCTCATATGAGCACCTTTTGAGGAAACTGATAGAGAGGTGAAGTCCCGCCCCTTCCGGTGGGCCCCCATTGGACCTTTCGGAGCAAAAAAAATGAATGGTGTTCAATGGACAGGAAATGATTATTTTCTGGTCCCCCCGTCGTTATGCCATGGATTACACAAATGTTATTTATAGGCTTAAATAATAAATTTTCATGTCAAGATTTTGACCGTTTATTGCGCCATTGTTCAGTTAAATGCTGTTGAGAAAACACAATTAGAGAGACTACATGCTGTGTCGCGTATGTGACGTCACGTCATCGCCGTTTCCCTCCATCCAGATTCAAGTCAAGATGCCGGTGTGTTTTGTTCCCGATTGTCCGCGTCTCTGAAGGCCAACGGAGCGCCGGGCCGGGCGGGAGGGCGAGTGGACCCCGCCGTCGGGCGGAAAAACTCAGAACCTCAAAAACTCAGCGCGGAGCAGAGAAATGGCCATGTCTGTTGTCGGCTTCCAGTGCGGGTGGTGACGTATATCATTCGCACCGAGAGCAGCGAAGAGTTGTAGTTCAGAAAGCAGGCTCACACAAAACCTAGCATTATTAATATTCTTCGCGCTAAATTGTAGTCTTCTTTGCGTGAAAAATTATCTTTGAATATCACAAACAACATATGTGAAATCCATGGCACAATTCAAACGGGACCAGAAATAATTTTTATCTACCCATTGGATCGCATTCATAATTTTTTGCTTTTGAGGACCCATGTACTGGAAGTGGGTGGGCGGGACTTCACCACTCTATTGACTTTGAGAGGGCATCATAGTTTTTTTTTTTTTTTTTTGCTGCAGCAGTTGTCAGGCTCAGTTTTGAGTAGTTCTTTTTGTACTTTTTTTTTTTCCCTTTTTTTCCTTTTTTTTAGGACTAGGAAGTTGAATTTCTTGGCATTTATGTTGAATAACCCTTTATTTGTAAATACATATGCCATTGGGCTAACATTGACTTTACCTCAGAGTTGTGTGTTGGTGTGTTAATTGTACAATGATTGTAAATTCACAGTAAATGGAAACTTCATCTGCATTACTTTCACAGTAGATTACTGGCCAATGTTTGTATGATTTCCACAGTATACACAGTAAATTCACAGTAAATTACTGTCAACTTGTGCATTACTTTCACAGTACACACTGTAAAAGTACAGGGCCTTGTTGTAATGATGTACAGCAAAAGGTTGTAATTCCCCAGTAATGTACGGTAATATCACAGTAATTGCTTTGTCATTGAAGCTGTGAAGTTACAGTACACAGTTGTGCTTTTACAACAATGCATTGTAATATCACAGATGTGAAATTACAGTAAATTGCTGTGAGTACATTTCACAGTATATTGCTGTAATCCTTACTGTGAAAGCCATGCAAAACTTATCCAATAATTTATTGTGAATTCACAGCGAAATATTTTGCAGTGTATCTCTAATTCAGTCAGCCATTAATCAGACTTTTCATTGCTATAAACAGTATTGATAGTCCATGTGGCCTCGGTGTCAACGCATCCTCCTGTGTTTATGTGAGTGGATGCCCATGTGTTTCTCTCCACCACCTGCTAATTAGCATCTCACCAGCACAGCACAGCACAGCCAAATCCACAGGGAGGCTGGGAGGCTGGGGAGGAAAGGGGTGGGGGACTTGGAGCATGAAAGAGAGGAAGTAGAATGGAAATTGGAGAGAAGAAAGGGTGGTAGCAACAGAGAAAGTGAAGGCTTTTGCGAGAGGAAGTGGCTGAGAGTGTGGAAGAGTGTGGAGAGGGGTGAGGGAGAGAAATTTGGCAGGGCCACAAGTCCTTGAAGATCAAAAACACAGAGTATGACAGCCAGAGCGGGTGGGGTAAAGCTGTGTCTTTTTGATGGCATGGACTAACATTTCGGTTCCGTCCATCTTAAATGAATCCTGTGTGGTCTTTTGCTGTGTGAAATTCCAAATGCACTTTTCATCTTCAAGAGCATCTGTACAGAAAGGTAGCCTGTGTAAGAATTAGTAGAAGAGAGTGATAGTCCACTTGTTTTTGAGAAAAATGGGAAAAAAATTGAACAATAAACTAAGCTGGGCTGTCAAACCTCAATGATTCTCTTTCTCACTCTCCAACACAGCAGCTTGACAGCACTGAGTCCTCAGTCCAGACAGTCCTCCAGGCTCACTATAAAGGAATGCAGAGAGCAGAGGAACTGATGCTGTTATAAATATCCCCTTTCCTCGGTCCTGTACTTCGTGCAATTAGACACCATTTTAAGTCTTCAAAGTCTAAACAGAGAGCTGGCAAATCAACTTCTTTTATTGATGCCATATTGTTTGGGTTCAAAGCCTCCAGTGTAGCCCCTAATATGGCATTTTTCTTGATTGTCTGTACCATGGACTGGAGCTGGTGTGATAAGGATCATGCTCATTGAGACAATTTAATGCTGTTTCTTGGGAAATTCTCTCCTTGGATTGATTCCTTTGAACTGGTTAAATGAGCATGGAAACACTATTTCCCACTCCATTCCCCAAAATATATTAATAAATACATAGAACTTGCTCTGTCTGTTGATAGATGAAAGCACCATATGGGAGTCTGCAGAAATAACTTGGGGAAAAAAGAGCAAAAAAATATCCATATAGGGACTATGTATGATGCAAAAGGAGAGGGAAAAAAACTTTTCATCATCCATGACTTGTGGATTGATAAACTTTGATCAGCATAATCTACAGTTGTGTGGTTTGTCTTTAAACATGTAGTATCATTTAGACATATGCAAGACAAAAAAAGAGTTGAGCCATTGTAGGGGGCTGATAAACGGTGCACTGTTATCACACCCACTAACTTCCTGCGACAGAGGGGGTCTGGGCACCATTACAAAATGGCTGCCGGATTCCTGTAGGGGCTCTGATTTAAGAAGATGTGCTAATATTGCTCTCCACCCTCCAGGCCTCTCCAGTGCTGCCCAGTCTTACTAGATTTGTCCTCTTCTTTTCCCTGAAAATGCACTGGAGGCAGCATCTGGAAATCATAGCTGTACCAAGAACTTTAAAATAATGCCAGAGACAGAAGGAGGGGGGTACCGTAAAGACATTCATGTGGCTAGTGGGACAGGAAGCTGCCACTGTGAACAAACCTGAGAACTCAATGTCTTTTTTAAATAATGACTCTTGGCAGTATCTATTTTGCTCCAGAATTCACTAGGGTAGGCTGCGCTAGCTGTGAATAGATCTGTTACTAAGTTTAAATGTAAACTCCATACTAAGTTCTTAGAGACAAAAAGTTTGTTTTCAACTAACTGAAAAATAAATCTGTCTGGACCATCCAAACTTGAATAATGTCTTACCTAGTAATGCATTAGTAAGCCTTAGTAATTTGTTACTAAACAACATCTGTAGCTGTTTCCAATACAACAGCATAAAAATGTTGTACCCTTTTTTTTAGTTCAAATTCGTTGTTCAAACCATTATACATTTGAACTTTACACTACTTTACACTAACAAAAATAAACATTGTTATTTTCCATTAAAGACCCATTTCTGGCATTAATTGAATCCCTTAAAAACTCACCTCTGTTTAACAAAATTACATATTAAGGATTTTTTTCCATTAAAAAAAAATCCCTTCATGCCTTGAAATAGCTTAAATGTAATACTACTCCTTCACCTTTATTTAATAGGCTCTTTTTTATCATGTATACCAATATACAAATAATTCCTGCCTCTATTCAAGTCTCCACTCACCCCCTAACCCTCTCATACCTGCTCACCTTTGATGCTGCTCATCAAACACACAAGCCTCGTCTCATAGTATTGTAGGAGTAAATCAGCCATACATGTTTGAACCGGAAACCAATTCCAAAGAAGATGAGCAAATTGTATAGGGTTGTTGTAACAGACTTAAAACGTTACTCAGTCTTGAGGTTGTGCCATTAGGAAGAAAATGGGAATTTTATATTTTAAAAAAATCATACCTGACCCAATTAAGGTTCACATACCCTCGTGCACGCCGTATTCAGGTAGATCTGTTTCAACCAATCAGCCTGGAGCCCTTAAATGGTTGTGCAAAGCTTATGGGGGTTGTGCGACCACCGCAGAGCCTTGCCGCGCACCTCCAAAAAATTGTAACTACGCGGACCCTACACAGCCCCACAAGAGCTGTGATTGGTCCGCCGAAGTACATCATTTCCGGCATTTCGTTGCAACCGGCCTCACATCCTGTTGTTGTGCCGGCTGGCAGCGCCGTTTTTTAAAACAACTGTTGTGTCTCCACTCGTCGGTTGTGTTTGAAAACTTTGGAGAATGCTGGATCTCGCGGAAGAACGACTGGCCGAGGAGGTGCACAAGTACCCGCACCTATACGACTTGTCCTCTCGCCATTACAAAGACGTACAGAAGAGCAGCGACGTTGGTGGGCGGAGAATTGCTCTGTGTGTTTGCAGAGGTATGTTGGACACACACGCGCTGCGTAGGAAATGCGTGCTTCGCACAACCCCCGTACGCTCTTCTAACGCTGAAGCATAATTCAGCCTTTAGGTCATCAAGGTGAGGCAAGCAGCTGCAGCATATAAAGTCACAGCAACAATAGCATTGGCAAAAAAGTGGCAAGAAAACAGAGAACAGCAAAACCCATTCAAAAAACATGGCAAACATTGGTTTTATTGCAGATTCCCTGTCACCATCTGCTTTTCCAGCGCCTGTGGAGGGTTTATGGATGCCAGTTCCCTCTGCTGCAGGCCAGATGCCTTTTCAAGGTACATAGCTCATCAAGATGACTGACAAGTGCGAGGGCGTGAACTCTACAAGCAGATAAGGAGGAGGCGGGACTAACAATGCACTTCCTGCCTGAAGGAGAAAAGCTGCGTATTGTATATCTGGGAAGAAAGTATGCTCTCACCAGCTGCTACAGTTGAGGTGCCCTTAGCAAACCATCTAACCTCCAATCATTACACTGAGGCTGCTAAGTAGCCAATAGAAGAAGACTGACACAGTACTGGGCAGCTCCAAGGGGAGTATGTGGATGTGAATATTAGCTCTACTCGCCCCCTTGTTTCAATTACCATCCAAGGCCCTTGCTGTAAATAACAGTTTTATGTCAGTTACCCTGATTATTAAATAAGGTTTAAAAATCCATATTCAAAGACAGACCGTTAAAGAGAAAAATGGGCGCTCTGTTTGCTATTTCTGTGGTCCTCTGCTCTCCTGGCTAACACTGGCTTGGAAAGCAGCCAATGTACTAACAGCAAGAGATAAATAGTTGTCTTACACCAAGCTCTCAAAGCAACAGGATAAACACACTGTGAACTCCACTCGCTGAGTTATGCTAATTACAGATAAGGCAAGAGTGGCTCCTATTTAATACCTGGTGGAGAAGACAGTTAGAGATTGGAGGAATAAATAGAAGAGGGTCAGTTTTCTCAGCCTAAGTGAATATTAGCTGGGAAAGCTGAATGGAGAGTTTTGCCAGGTGATACACCTGTGAGGGGCACAGGGAGGGACCAACTCCCATCAGGCCATAGAGTTTATTAATTGGCGTGCTGAACGATATTATATTTGCTCAGCTTTGTTTGAGTAAGGTTGCCTGCCATTAATTCCAGAGCAAAGAGGGAACTAAAACAAGATGGAGGTAATGAGGTTGGGCAGAACAGAGCCAGAGCCAGTTTGTTAAGAACTTCTGTACAGAATTGAAGAGAAGCATTTACACCTTCATCAATGCAGTGAGATAAACAGAGCCGTTTGACACTTAAGGGAGCAAAGCTTAATATAATACAGTCGTGAAGAAGCAGATCTCCCATGTGCAACTACCTCTCCAGTATTTTGCTCACTAATAGACTGTTTTCAGTGACTGCACAAAAAAAGAGCTGAGTTAAGCTTAGCATGTCAAATTACCCACACCCTTCTTTCGTTTAACCTTAAAAAAAAAAAAAAAAAAGGCTGCATCAAAGATGTTCCAGGAAAGCGCCTCTTGATTGTGCGTTGTAAGCGAAAGCTGTTCCAAATTTGTACAGTTAAAGAGGATACATTCAGATATTTGGTTAGTTAGTTGTCTCGACTTTCAAAAATCACTCTACTGCAGGGGCGCCACCAGGAATTTTGGGCCCCATAAAAAAAAAAAAAATATATATATATATATATATATATATATATATATATATATTTACTCGATGATGGTTTAATAATTTTATATTAGTTTTTACCTATTTTTTGGGGCCCCTTTTTGGGGCCCCCTGTTTGACCAACAAACACAAATCCAACACATTTAAATGTTGGCCCTGGTCCCAACACTTCTTTGTAACTCAACACAGCATCTACACTTAAAAAATATGCAGTAAACTCCTGACACAATATAACCATGTCTGCAGATATGCCATATGACTCATCAGGCCAGAGGTGTGTGGTTAACAATATTTAATGACTTTAATGATATATTTAATGACATTTCCTAATGTAATGGGTACTACCCGGTAAACACGAAATTCACATGATAATATGTTTTCAATGTCCTGTACACACTTTCTTCGCATCAGTTATAAATAATAAAAATCCGTACTTAGAAATAATATAAAGCCATTAAAAGACCAAAAAGATATTTCTTTCCAATTTTAGGTCAATCAGTGAGATTTTATGGTGATTTGCATATTTTTCCATAGTGACGTAGTAGGAATACTGGATGTATAAGTCGGGGTGGGGGGTGGGGGGTTATGTTTTATTTAAAGGCCTATTTAGGTCGTCAACAAAGAAACAAAGTACCTGACACATAAACTTTGGTAACAATTTTAATTATAATGATTTTGTGGAGGTTTAAACTGCTGGGGTCAAACTGACCCCAAACATAAAAGATGTTAGTACATTTGAACATAACAGGAGGGTTAAGAGAGCAGTTAAGACAAACAGCAAGCATGTAAGAACATTTCAGGGTGGAACACAACAATACTGACTTTTCTTTGATGTTCATCTACTTTTGGCATTGTAAAATGTGTAGATTATGGGTTTAAGGAATGTAAATGTTATGAAACTCACTTAAAGGGACATTTTACCCATTTTGAAAAAATGTGATATTATTTCACTTCCCCCCTGGTTGTTATGTAGGACAGTGGTGTTTCTGACTTCCTCTGATTGTTACTGAAGTTGCTGGCTGGATGCTCCACAAGCTTACTTCCTCCCCAGCTAACATTCTTAAAAATAACTACTTCAACCCACTCAAGGAAGGTGACACATCACTTTACACATTACTGTTGTTTTGTGAAACTAAAATGCACATACAGCTACAGAGTGCAACTACTAAGTGAAATTACAGTGCACACGTTTCACATACCTTTCAGGTACCTGCAGCCACCACTTAGCAAGTAGTTCAACTGTTGATGTGTGTGTGTGTGTGTGTGTGTGTGTGTGTATGTGTGTGTGTGTATGTGTGTGTGTGTACATATATATCTAAGTACGTATATCTATCTACACTGCAAAATTTTTCACTGTGAATTCACAATAAATTATTGGATAAGTTTTGCATGACTTTCACAGTAAGGATTACAGCAATATACTGTGAAATGTACTCACAGCAATTTACTGTAATTTCACATCTGTGATATTACAATGCATTGTTGTAAAAGCACAACTGGGTACTGTAACTTCACAGCTTCAATGACAAAGCAATTACTGTGATATTACAGTACATTACTGGGGAATTACAACCTTTTGCTGTACATCATTACAACAAGGCCCTGTACTTTTACAGTGTGTACTGTGAAAGTAATGCACAAGTTGACAGTAATTTACTGTGAATTTACTGTGTATACTGTGGAAATCATACAAACATTGGCCAATTAACAACATTGGTACAATTAACACACCAACACACAACTCTGAGGTAAAGTCAATGTTAGCCCAATGGCATATGTATTTACAAATAAAGGGTTATTCAACATAAATGCCAAGAAATTCAAGAATTCAAGAAATTCCTAGTCCTAGTCAAACTTTTCAAAGCCATCTTACTGTGCAGAAACTGTGCCGAAACTTGCCATTCAACTACCCAGCTGTGTCCCAATAACAGTAAGAGGATGGGAATGAGGCCTACATGGCAAGGTAAGAGAGGAAGGGAGAGAGCGATGAAGGGATGTCGTGAAGGGGTCAGGCGCTCCTCTCAGTCTCAAACATTCTATAATCCACACGCAACAGCGTTGTACAAAAATCTTGTAGTGCAAAGTTGTCTTCAAAAAGAAGTACAAAAAGAACTACTCAAAACTGAGCCTGACAACTGCTGCAGCAAAAAAAAAAAAAAAAAATGATGCCCTCTCAAAGTCAATAGAGTGGTGAAGTCCCGCCCACCCACTTCCAGTACATGGGTCCTCAAAAGCAAAAAATTCTGAATGCAATCCAATGGGTAGATAAAAATTATTTTCTGGTCCCATTTGAATTGTGCCATGGATTTCACATATGTTGTTTGTGATATTCAAAGATAATTTTTCACACAAAGAAGACTACAATTTAGCGCGAAGAATATTAATAATGCTAGGTTTTGTGTGAGCCTGCTTTCTGAACTACAACTCTTCGCTGCTCTCGGTGCGAATGATATACGTCACCACCCCCACTGGAAGCCGACAACAGACATGGCCATTTCTCTGCTCCGTGCTGAGTTTTTGAGGTTCTGAGTTTTTCCGCCCGACGGCGGGGTCCACTCGCCCTCCTGCCCGGCCCGGCGCTCCGTTGGCCTTCAGAGACGCGGACAATCGGGAACAAAACACACCGGCATCTTGACTTGAATCTGGATGGAGGGAAACGGCGATGACGTGACGTCACATACGTGACACAGTATGTAGTCTTTCTAATTGTGTTTTCTCAACAGCATTTAACTGAACAATGCCGCAATAAACGGTCAAACTCTTGACATGAAAATTTGTTATTTAAGCCTATAAGCAACATTTGTGTAATCCATGGCATAACGACGGTGGGACCAGAAAATAATCATTTTCTGTCCATTGAACACTATTCATTTTTTTTCACTCCAAAAGGTCCCATGGGGGCCCACCGGAAGGGGCGGGACTTCACCTCTCTATCAGTTTCCTCAAAAGGCTGCTCATATGAGGGTTCATCAGGGTTGCCAAGTCCGCGTTTTTTTTCCGCCAAATTGGGCTACTTTTTAAGTGTTGCCGTGGGTAACAAATTTTGTCCGCGGGTTGGGCTTGGTCAGACCTGTGGCATACAGATGATGAATAATGCCTATGAATAAAGATTCATATTTTGAATGACTAATGAAACCTGCTGCCACGAGTTTGAGCCCACCAGAGAGATGCTGGCCTTGTTCAATACAGTTCTGTATGACAGGGACCAGGGCGAGGGATCTCAACATGTCTAAAAAGAAACTGGACAGCGCTGTAAATAGTTCAAGTTCATGGAGATTTTTCCCGTTCTTTTTTATGTTGGAGACAGCCAGCAGTTTAATAGGTGAGCTGAAATGATTTTCAATTGCCTTTGCCTGGGAAATTGCCTTTAATGTTTATGATGTTATTTTATAGATCACTGATTCTTGAGAATTTGGATAAATCACGTCCCACTAAGAAAAATGCTATTTCTGCTGGAAATGTACAACATTTTAATGAATAAAAAGAATCAAGGGCATAATCAGGGGGTCCTTTGCACATTTGTAAGGTTCTTTTATAGGTTTATTTTTAATTTGTATTAATTTAATGATTATATGTTGGCCCATGGCCTACAAAACCAGTTGTCCTCGGATAGGAGATAATGATTTCAACTTGATTAAAACAACAAAAAGTAATAATTTCATTGAATAATATCTTTACCACATGAAAGAGTACATCATAATATGTATTAAAAACTACAAACGATGGGTTTTGAACAATATTTACTATTATTTTGTGGTTGCTCAAAATGTGTCCCAGATATTCGTCACCACCGTCAGATATATATTTAAAAAATAATTTAAAAAAAAAAGTACAAGGTCAGTTACATTCCTGAGGAGCCCTTTTCAAACCTTCAGCTCTACTGCATGCTTCAAGACCACTCAGGCTCCTGGAAGTTTTCTATTTTCTCTTAAATCTCTTCATATTTTGGGACACTGCTACTGTCACAACCATAAATTGTCAACACCGTCACTTCTGTATAAAAAATATTAAATTAGATTATGGAATAAATGTATACTTTTTAAGAAGAGGTCTGATGCAGGTAGCATCAGGAGGGAAACAAGATGGCTAATGTGAACAACTCATGCTTATCATGTGAAAGAGCAGGTTTTTGTCTCCACCGTCAGATGTCACCACCGTCAGGTTTTCTGTCTGACGGTGATGACTGAAGTCTGAAAAATGCTTATAACAGTGCTCAGGATTCTTATTTTTTGTACCATAGTTAAATAAAGTTGTTAAGCAAGAAGCCATTGACTTGAGTGGTATAAATTTTGGAAATGTATGTTTTAATGAGGAGACTGTCACCACCGTCAGATTAGTGTCACCACCGTCAGAGGCAGTTATATTGGTTTTAAATGAATATATGTACAATATGTTTCTTTGGTGCTGTTGAAGTATTTAAGTATTAGTCTCTTTAATACAAAAATATGTTTTTCAAATAATAAAAAAAAAAAAAACATTGCGGTGACGGTGTTGACAAAAACAAAGTAGCCTAATAACTGGAAAAACCTTTTTTATGAAAAAAATGCAAAATGAGGAGGTTGCACCGGTGCATTGCTGAACAGCCAAGACCTTGGCCCATAATGATATACCTTCAAATTTTGTAATTGAACTCACTTTTTTTTTTTCAAAATTAAAACCTGTTTTATCCAAATTCCCAAGAATCAGTCAGATATTATAGTGCATTTTGCAATTATAGCAATGCTGTTGGACTTTAAAAGCAACATATATGGATTTTTATGGGCATATTTTTAGTTCTGGTATTGGGCTGATTTTTGGGCCGTTTTTATACCCGGTTGGGCGGGTTTTGGGCTGGTTTTGAGTTGCTGTTTGGCTGCTTTTGTCTCACAGATCTGGCAACCCTGGGGTTCATTGTTGTCCGCTTCCTGGTCTTTGAGCCTCTCTCAGGATTGATGCCCGAGAAGTACCTGTTAATAAGCAAAGATAGTTTCAGTTTTAAATAGACTTATGCATTTATCAAGTTGAGTCATCATCCTTCATAATCTTATCATATGCACATTCAACAGTTCAGTAAAAGCATAATGTACAGTATTTAGGTATTCAAATTTAAATAATAAGATCGGTTGTGGTAAATAGCACACGCTAACGTTAGCTAGCTAGCATTAGCTAGCCTATATCAGACCACACGGGCAAATGCTACAGCTAGCTAACGTTAGCTAGTTAGCTAATAGTGCTAATATAATTTAAAATCCCATGGGTGTACTGCAAACAGACGTTCTGCATGCAGCTCACCTTCTCCATTCAGCCTCTTCAGGTTCAGTGTGAGTTTGGTTATGTCATGTGACTTACCAGGGAATATTTGAATACAAAATTTCACTGTAATAATACTGTTGAATGCTGTGAAATCCTTGCATTTTTTTTTACTGTGTTGCTGTGACATTACAGACCTTGTTGTGATATAACAGGGGTGTTTTGATTGCAGGATTTTACTGTAAAATAACAGTTAAATGCTGTAAAATCCAAGGATACTGTAGTTTTTACAGGTATTCATTGGGATATTACAGGAGAACTTAATTACAACAAGTTACTGTAAAATAATACTGTTAATTATTGTGAAATGCTGGTAATTTATTACAGTGTATATACTAGGGCATTAACGTAAAGGTCGACCCCCCCACCACTCCCCACTCCCCACTCCCCACCCCCGGCTCCCAGAGTTGACGGGTTGACATAACGTCGGCGACATTGATTGAAAGGTTGACATGAAAAAGTTTGGCGTCGTTAATGCCCTCCTATATACACACATACACACACACATATACTGTAGATAGATAGATAGATAGATAGATAGATAGATCAATAGATATGAATATATAGACTATTCAAGTAAAAACAGTGTAGCTGTAGGAGGTGAAAAGGTGCACCATGAATAATAATGCATAATAAATTGTTGGTTGAAACACCCACCTTAAAATGTTCTGCTTCTGTGTTACTAACAAAGTCATCACCATTCATAACCACAGAACTGACGTTTGGCTGTGGAGAGCAAACTTTTTGCTGGAGACTATTTTCCAGTGGAGAGACTGTTTCACTCCACCCAATTTCAGAATCCAGTAGACAAAACCTGTATGTTTTACCCATTTTGCGTCCTTCTGTTTTTTTTTGTTTGTTTGTTTGGTTTTTTTTTTTTATGTCCAAGACCACTTTCCTTTGGGATTAATAAAATTCTATTTGACTCGATTCTATTCTATGCTATTCCACAGCTTCTGACACCAAGGTACCTGAACTGAAGAAGTTTCCCTGAGATCCCCTTTCAAAAAGTTTGTCACGTCGAGGCGAGGGTGGTGGGTCAGTCATGGAAACAATCTCCCAGACTCCCCTGAGACAAACCTGGAGACAAGAGCCTTTCCTCTGCTTCCTCTCTGCTCTGTTCTCCTCTTCTCCTAGTAATTCACACTTCAAGGATAGCGAATGAATGCCTGCAATGAGAAAAATAAGCGTTTATTGATGTGCTGTTCCTCTCCTGACAATGGGTCTGAACCCTGGAAACCGTCTCACGAATGAATGAATTAGTCACAACGACAGAATGTTGAATGGCTTGTTTGTTGATATCGTTTGCATTCTTCTCAGTCTTTACAAGCTAATGAAATAATATAAAATAAAATAGAACAGACATGCCGAGAAAAGTTTTAATAATTGAATTAATTTGCATAAAAATGAAGCAGCATAAAATAAGCATATTTCAAAGACCATTCATTTGCACACAATATTTGCTTTGCTTTTGCTTGCCATGTATGAGAACAGTAACAGCAGAGAATGACATGAAGTAGGGGAGGGGGGTAAAATAAGAGTAAATTCTAGTTTGATAGACATGCTTTGATGAATAATTCCATGTGTTTTTGTAGCATTAAAAGGAGCATGTTGGCTAATCATTGGCTTTTCTTTGTAACTCCCTGCTGTTTTGCAGTAATTGTGTTATAAGAGGGGATACTGGGTTTCCTCCAATTGCGTGGTTAGTATCACCAGTACATGCTGAGCCAAATGGACTGTGGGACTGATGGTCAGGAAATGAACACACATGCTGAAATCAAGTGGCCGCTCGCTGCCCTCCCACAAGTAAAGCTATTCAGTTACTCTTTCTGGAGTGGTGATGTAACCCGGTGGTGTGTGCGTCTCGTCGGCCGTGCCGCTTTTGCTGAGGCCTCCCTAACACCCTGGACTCTGCGTTGTGTTTTGATGTTACTTTGTGGGCGGTGTAGTGCGGGGAGAAGCACGGCGCGCACACACAGGGAGTTCGGATTGCGGCTGAGTCCCTTTTTTATTCTCACCAAACCAATGGCACAGCACATTCTTCACACTTCACACAGCGGGAAATAAACATAAAAGAACACATTTAGAATGTATATCTCCACAAATTAACTATGTGGCCGTGTTATAAATCAATATATTTTAGGTTGACACTGGGAGCCGTTTTACTGTGCTTACCTTCACACAGCGGGAAATAAACATAAAAAGAAAATGGCGACCGCCGGAAAACGAAACTTAAACTACGGTGTCCTGTAAGGGACAAACTAAAGCAAAAAAATCAAACTACGGTGTCCTGTAAAGGACAAACCACAGCGAATTTCTAGTTTATCAAGGGCATACAGCGGTCAACAGCGACACCTTCTGACGTGACTCAGTCACTACCTTACATCCACCCCTTCTTTAAGTGATGGTCATCAAACCAACAGAAAAATTAAACAAGAGCCATTCAGTAAACACAAACAATAAGAACAGTCACAATAAAACATTTGAGAAATGCATAACCATGTGGCATAATAAATGTGTATGTGTATCTACTATCTAAGTGAGTGTATCAACTTTGTCGTGCGGCCTTTCTTGCTTTGGCCCTTTGCCACAACTTCCATCCCCTTTCTATCTTCTGCTGGTCCTCAGAGTCCATGACTCGTGTCTCATATGACAGTCTCTGTGGGGGACGACGATTTCTCGGCAAGTTCCTCCTCGGAGTGCTGGGTCCAGAAGACGAGTCGGTGCCTCTGGCAGATCCATTTTCCTCTCCTCCTTCACTCATTTGTCCTTCCTCTATCCCTGTGTGTTCATCCTGTCCATTTGTTGTCACTGTTGTTGCACTCTCCACAATTTCCTCTGAGTGGTCAACCTCCCACTCCTCGGCTGCATCTGACGCAACCTCTTCTCTTGCTACTTCACCAGTCTGTTCTCCCATGTCCTCTGTATCCTCCATCTCCCAGTCCTCCATTGTGTCCGGCTCAACCTCCTCCATTGTCGCCTCGCCAGCCTGCTCCACAGGAAGAAACATGCACTGTGTAAGGAGGTTGCGGTGAACCACCCTCTCTGTGTCTCCATTCTCTGATCGCACCACATAAACAGGTATGCTGGGCTGCTTTTTCACCACAATGTATGGCCGAGACTCCCACTTGTCTCCCAGTTTCTGCCGCCCTTCCACATGACACACTTTAACAAGGACTCTATCACCTGGGCTGAAGACTGGACTCTTTGCTTTCTGATCATAATATTTTTTCTGTTGTCCCTTGGCCTGGTGAGAGGTCTGATTAGCCTGGGCATAGGCCTGTGACAAACAGTCACGCAGAGTCTGGACATACTCACTATATTCACAAGGCTCATTAGTGGTCTGGAGCCCAAAAACCAGGTCGATGGGGAGCCTGGGATGCCTGCCAAACATCAGGTAGTATGGTGTGTATCCAGTCGAATCATGACGTGTGCAGTTATAGGCATGCGTCATTGCATCCACATACTCATGCCACCGCGGCTTCAAGTGAGGCTCTAGCGTCCCAAGCATGTTCATGAGGGTGCGGTTAAACCTCTCAGTGGTCCCGTTGCCCTGGGGATGGTAGGGGGTTGTATGAGTCTTAGTGATGCCAGTACACTTACACAGCTCCTTCACAATAGCACTTTCAAAATTTCGCCCTTGGTCGGCGTGCAATTTTGCAGGGAAGCCAAACCTGCAGAAAAAGTTTCTCCACAGCACCTTCGCCACTGTGCTGGCTTTTTGATCTTTAGTGGAATAGGCTTGCGCGTAGCGCGAGAAGTGGTCTGTAACAATGAGCACATTTTCTATGCCACCCTTTGACTTCTCCAGATTCAAAAAATCCACACACACAAGCTCCATGGGGGCACTGCTGTGAATACTGACCAGGGGAGCCCTGACGCCTGCAGTTGGCGTCTTCCTGAGGCAGCACCTCTCACACTGCTCACACCAGGCCTTGATTTCCTGGAACATCCGTGGCCAGTAGAATCTCTCTCTGATCATTTGCACTGTCCTCTCTAAACCTAAGTGCCCTGAGTCATCATGAAGAGCAGTCTTGACTGATGCACGCAGCCTCTCTGGCAGTACAAGCTGCTCCACCACTCCCCTTTGACAGTCTCGGATACGGCGGTACATAATACCATCCCTTATCACTAACCTCCTCCACTCCTTTAAGAGAAGGCCCACCTGCCCCCCACCACTGACTCTCTCACAGCGGCTTGGCTTTTCGTTCAGACTCTTATAGTGCAAAACAGGGCCGATGACAGGATCTTCCTTCTGCCCCGCACGGATCTCTTGTTTTGTCATGGCAGGCAGTGACTCCATTCCAACATCTCTGTAGGGCTCACTGGGTCTAGGGGGTTGAGACACAATTTCCTCAGAGGTAGGGGCATTCTGGCCTGAGGAGCTTTCTGATTCCTCGGTGGGTTGTCCCACGCGCTGCCTCTGCTCACTGAACTTCACCTGTTGAGGGCATGTATGTAGGACCTGTGTGACTTCCTGGTTGGGCATACGGGAGAGTGCATCAGCGTTCGCGTTGCTCTGTCCCCTTCGATACTGGACATCAAAATCAAAGGCAGACAGCCGAGACACCCACCGCTGGCCCGTAGCATCCAGCTTTGCTGTTGACATCACATACTTGAGAGGGTTGTTGTCTGTCAGGACCGAGAATCTACGCCCATACAGGTGGTCATAAAACTTGTCTGTCACCGCCCACTTCAGCGCAAGGAACTCGAGTTTGTGTGCAGGATACCTTGTCTCAGCTGGACTTAAACCTCTGCTGGCAAAAGCTATGACCCTCTCTGCTCCGCCCTGAACCTGAACTAAGACGGCACCAAGCCCCTCTCCAGAGGCATCAGTCTGAAGGACAAAGGGCAAGCTGTAATCAGGATAGCCCAGCACCGGCGCGGTCGTCAGCTTTTCTTTTAGGGCCTGAAATGCCTCCTCACACTCATTAGTCCACAAGAAAGGTGGGTCAGGCTCCAAGCTTTTCTTTCCCCCTCTCTTCTTCTTTCTGGGGTCACCTGCAGTGAGGCGGTATAAAGGGGCAGCTAAGACAGAGTAGCCATGCACATAACGTCTGTAATATCCAGTGAATCCCAGAAATTGCAGCACTTCCTTACGATTTGTGGGCCTCACCCAGTCCTTAACCCTGCTGATTTTCTCCGGGTCTGTCCGGATCCCCTCGGCAGACACCAAGTGACCCAAATACTGTACCTCTTTTCTCACTAGCTGGCATTTGGAGGGTTTTAACTTCAAGTCGTGCTCCAGAAGCCGATCGAACACTAGCTGCAGTCTCTCAAGATGCTCATCAAAGGTTTTAGAGAATATGATGAGATCATCCAGATAGATCAGGAGGTGGGTGAAGTTCAGATCCCCAAAGCAGCAGGTCATGAGCCTTTGGAAGGTGGATGGAGCGTTCTGCAGTCCAAAAGGCATTCTGTTGGCCTCAAACAGCCCCATGGGAGTGCTGAACGCCGTCTTGTGTTTGTCATGCTCTGCCACCTCTACCTGCCAATAACCAGATGTGAGGTCAAGTGTAGAGAAATACTTTGCCTGCCCCAGAGCCTCCAGGGCCTCCTCTATTCTGGGCAGTGGGAAGGCGTCTCTCGTGCTGCAGGAGTTTAACTTCCGGTAGTCAATACATAGTCTTAGTGATCCGTCTTTCTTGGTCACAATCACAACAGGTGAGGCATATGGGCCCTTACTGGGCCTGATGACTCCTGCTGCCTCCATCTCTGTCAACAACTTTCTCACATCTTGCCACTGTGAAGGGGGAATTTTACGATATGGGAGCCGAAACGGCTTGGAGTCAACTAGAGGGATTTCATGTTGCACCGTCTTTGTGTGGCCATAGTCCATGGGATGCTGGGAGAACACGCTGACATTCCTCTCCAGAAGCTCTTTAAGGAGGGAGCGCTGGTGCTCATTCTCCACCGCTGCTTCACTTAGGTCCACCCCACAACTTGCCACTACATGGTCAAGACTCAGACACGGCTCTTTGTTTTCACCATCATGACATTCGCCCCGCTTTTTCTCTGAAAAGTCCACCACACCTTCCACCAGAAAGGCATTGGCCAGATGTGTGTGTGGCCTAATAGTAATAGCATGCTGGGACAGGTTCATCACTCTGACAGGGGCGTAACCTTTCTTAACATCAGCAAGCACTTTGGCTACTAGGAGGTCTTGGGGGAGCCGCAGAGAGGATTGACTTTCAATCAGGGCTGTGTATGTCTTCCTTTGTGGACCAGCTTTGACCCTACACATTAAATCCATCTCTTTTCCCACAGGAATATGTATTTTGCGGCCAGTGTACACAACAGGGCCCACCATGTCATCCGTTCCACTTTGCTCGGTGCTCCCGATTTCCACCACAGCGGGGTACCACTCTGGATGTCTCTCCTTGATATGGTGAAGGAACTGCTGACCATAGGTTGCTTGGAGGTGGCTTCTGGAGGCACGGAGGACGTTAGTTCCCACGAGTAGAGGGACAGAGGAGCGATACTCTGAATCAGGAACAACAAAAGCTGGCACACTCATGAACTCTTTGCCCAACACTTTCAGGTTAATGCGCAGGACACCATAATAGGGCACACTCTGACCTGCTGCACCTTCTATGGGTATTTTTGACGGCTGTAGCTTTTGTTCCTGCAGGGCAGGGTGGTTGCGCCAGTATTTGTGGGTAATACTTGTTATCTGAGAGCCAGAGTCAATGAGAGCCCTGCATTTCATTCCATTAACCTCTACCTCACCCTCGTTCCTGGGGCCCACTAAGGGAGTGTCCTCTCTTCCATCACCAGTTTTGCTCTCTCGCAGCAGGGGGTCTTGCAGCTCACCCATGGTAGCCCCGATTACCATGGGCTCTAGCCGTTTAAAGGTCGAGCTGAGTGGGGTGTGTTTTCCTCTGTGGGGGCCATGGGCTGAGGTCTGTGAGCCCATGCCTGTTTGGGATCTGGGAACACTGCTCTGCAAACACGGGCTATATGTCCTTGTTTGCCACACCGGTGGCATGTAACACTTGAGGTCTGAGTTGTAGCTCCAGGGGGTGGCTGGACTCTTGGTGGGGGGACTGAGGATGGAGCAGCAATTCTTGATTCAAGGTGAGTCAATTTGGCCATCTGTTCCTCTTGGCTAAGCGCTAATTTCTTGACCAGTTCTGTTAGCTCTGACCACTCTGACGTGTGTTTTGTCTTTTCTGTCTTCATATTTGTACTACTCTCTGATGTAACATGGACGTGAGCATAAGTTTTCTTTGGCCTGTGTTGTGACTGGAACTTTTTTGTTTCTTTTGATAGATTTCTGAGTTCAGCTTGCAGCTCCCGGAAGCTCAGGAGCCGGGGCTTCATGGGTGAAATCCTTGCATACACTTCCTCATCACTAAGTCCTCTTAAGAACTGCCGGGTGAGCTTACTGTCACGGTCAGGGAAAGGCTTGCCGCCTCGTTGGCTTTCTTCCACAGCCCGCAATGTTGCCTCTAGTGCTATAGCATATGAGCAAGCAGACTCCCCCGATCTCTGGCTACGCTCATAGAAGTCGGCTAGGGGGTCCAAAGAGCCTTGAGTGTCACCGTACTCTGCCCTCAGTTCTTCAAATGCTTTTTCAGGGGTTTGGTCTGGGGGAGGCAAGTTCAAAACCAGCTTTCTGGCTTCACCGCTCAGGTGACGCACAACAGTGGAAAAGCGGAGGTGAATGGGGAGCTCTATCGCCTCCAGGAGGTACTGCATGTCACGAATCCAGTCCTCCACAAGCATCTTGCTATCCGCATTACCCGTAAAAACTTGGACATTCTTCACCTGATGAGTCTGTAAGAAACCGCCATAGGCAGCTGGTGGGAGGCTTGGGTTGGGTACGGCTCTGACTGGGGGATTTAATGGTGCTTGCACTTGCTGGGTGTAGTATGAAGGTAGGGGGGTGAGTTGGGGAAATGTATTGGGGTACATGCTGGCTTGAGGGTCTGAAACAGGCCTTGATGGATGTACTGGAGCGGGGCCGTGAGGAGGAACTGTGGGGTCAGAAGCTGCATGAGTCATATTCAGGTGGGTGGGTGTGATTACACTGGGGCCCCATGCACCGGTGGCAGATGAGTGCAGGGGAGCCTGGGAGGAGGGGACAGCTGCTTGTGACGTATGCAACTGAGGGGTCTGTCCATACTCTGAAGTTTGGGTGGTCTGCTCAGCTGCAGGGGGGTTATTCATAATGTTCATTGGCTGTGGTGTTAGGAAACTTGGCATGGGAGCTTGGATTGCAGGTGTGGAATAGGCATAGCTGGTGTAGACCTGTGAGCTAGGCAGAGTGACCTGCATGGGATAAGGGGAGGGGACTGGTTGGTTCATGAGGGGCTGCTGTATTGTCTGTTTCTCTGGGAAGACGGGACATGGGGGGGTGTGTGGTGGCAGGGTGGCTGTGGGTTCATGCACGCTGTCTTGTGGTAGGAAGGCAGGGGCCGCAGTCGCCTGCACTGTCGGTTGAAGTACTTGGAAGGTTGCACTTGGTGACCTGTGATCTGATCTGATCGCCTGGGTGCTGGGTCGCGTGGCTGGGCTGGTGTCAAAGCAGAATGGAGGTACCTGCATTGGGGTTCCAGAGCCTCGCGTAGTAGACACATGACCTGGAGCAGCGTGGAGATCTGTATAGGGTAACAGCATTGGGGGTGAGGGGGTGAGCTGTGAGGCCAGTCCTGAGTCCATGGGCTGCCCACCGGCCTGACAGGCTGGGGTGTGGTACTGCAGCTGCGGGTCAGCGTACCTGGTGAACGGCGTGGTTTGCTTTGGTCTCACGGATAGCTGTTGGTTCACAGTGTTGGTGCAAGCCATTGCCTCCTCAATCAAAAGGTGAGTTTCCATCTTCTTTGGAGGGTCTGTATAGTCACTCAACATTTTAACTGTTCTTTTAATGTCTCTGTCCCTAACTTAAGCGGCAGAGTAGAATGAGTGTGTGTGTTACTTGGCGTATGCTTGTGGGTAAGTACAACTGTACAACAAAAAAAACAAAGTGAAATGTGGCACAGCTATCTTCTCATAACCAAAACTCACATTAACCTTATTTTAAACTCCAATGTCCAGTACAAAGCTCTATTTCACTCAAATAATACAAATGAGTTAAACCCACCAAAACTGGCTTAATTCACAGATTACTCTTATGGAAAAGTTTCACACAAAATACACTCATTTACCATTCAAGGAAGAGTTCAGTTTTTTTTTTTTTTTGTTTTTTTTTTTTTCTCAGAATACCATGAAAAGTCCTTGCATGAAAACACAACACAATAAAACACACTTCAGCTTTCAAAGGATATGTTGAGGAAGGCGAATATTCTGGTAACTACTGCAAAGGCAAGAGTCACTCAGTTCAACACACTGCACACTCAGTTAACAACACAGTTTAATACAACGTAGCTGAGGGGGGTTTTGTCCTCAGCCTCACACTCTCTTGGGTCTCGAAGCGCCACAATCCGGGTCACGGCACCAAAGATGTAACCCGGTGGTGTGTGCGTCTCGTCGGCCGTGCCGCTTTTGCTGAGGCCTCCCTAACACCCCGGACTCTGCGTTGTGTTTTGATGTTACTTTGTGGGCGGTGTAGTGCGGGGAGAAGCACGGCGCGCACACACAGGGAGTTCGGATTGCGGCTGAGTCCCTTTTTTATTCTCACCAAACCAATGGCACAGCACATTCTTCACACTTCACACAGCGGGAAATAAACATAAAAGAACACATTTAGAATGTATATCTCCACAAATTAACTATGTGGCCGTGTTATAAATCAATATATTTTAGGTTGACACTGGGAGCCGTTTTACTGTGCTTACCTTCACACAGCGGGAAATAAACATAAAAAGAAAATGGCGACCGCCGGAAAACGAAACTTAAACTACGGTGTCCTGTAAGGGACAAACTAAAGCAAAAAAATCAAACTACGGTGTCCTGTAAAGGACAAACCACAGCGAATGTCTAGTTTATCAAGGGCATACAGCGGTCAACAGCGACACCTTCTGACGTGACTCAGTCACTACCTTACAGTGACAAGGAAGAGCTGAGCACTGTCTGCCTGATCCCTTCACTCTGAGCCTTTGCAGGCTGTCTGTGTTGGTGTGGGAATGCATGTGCATTACCGCATACATGCACACCTCTGGTTTGCATGATGTGTAAGAACATGACTCGTAGAGTTAGTGCTGTGTGAATTCATCTACATGCTGAGTGCAGAAGAGTGTATGTGCTGTGCTGAGCTCTGATGGCCTCTGGATGATGACAGCCCCTTTCCTCCAGCATTAAAAGAATAGTAAACTAAAATATAGCATTTTTCAGTAGAATATTTTTACTGTCACCACTGGTTGTAGAAATTGTCGTGAAACTGTGAGAATCATAACTCCTTTAAATGCAGAGAGGGGCCTGTCAGCTGGTTTCTGTGACTCAATTGAGCAGTTTGGCGGAGAAGGGATTAAAAAATTACTGTTTCTTTCACATGTATGAGTGGGGGCAATCCAACAGAATGAATTTAGTGTTCTTTATACCTCAGTATATTTTCCTCCTGCAGTTGTCTGATTGACTCTTCAACACTACCTATCCTGCCCTCCTGCACTAGCTTCAACAGAGAATTAACTGTTAGCTTGCTGCTGCAGCACGGATTATATCTGAATACAAAAAAAAAGGCCAGGGCTAGCAAAGCGTTTCCATCTAAGTATGGAAGTGGCAAGGTAGCCTGAAGTTGAACAAAAATTTTTAGCTAGCCTACTGACCTTTAAAGATGATGAATGTCATGATTATGAATGAAAGGAAAAAAAGGGATTACCATTTAGATTTGTATGTATATACAGTACAGGCCAAAAGTTTGGACACACCTTCTCATTCAATGTGTTTTCTTTATTTTCATGACTATTTACATTGTAGATTCTCACTGAAGGCATCAAAACTATGAATGAACACATGTGGAGTTATGTACTTAACAAAAAAAGGTGAAATAACTGAAAACATGTTTTATATTCTAGTTTCTTCATAATAGCCACCCTTTGCTCTGATTACTGCTTTGCACACTCTTGGCATTCTCTCGATGAGCTTCAAGAGGTAGTCACCTGAAATGGTTTTCACTTCACAGGTGTGCCTTATCAGGGTTAATTAGTGGAATTTCTTGCTTTATCAATGGGGTTGGGACCATCAGTTGTGTTGTGCAGAAGTCAGGTTACTACACAGCCGACAGCCCTATTGGACAACTGTTAAAATTCATATTATGGCAAGAACCAATCAGCTAACTAAAGAAAAACGAGTGGCCATCATTACTTTAAGAAATGAAGGTCAGTCAGTCTGGAAAATTGCAAAAACTTTAAATGTGTCCCCAAGTGGAGTCGCAAAAACCATCAAGCGCTACAACGAAACTGGCACACATGAGGACCGCCCCAGGAAAGGAAGACCAAGGCTGTGTCCGAAATCACTCACTCACTCACTACTCCCTACTCACTATATAGGGAATTCAGTGTAGTGGACTATATAGTGAACTCAATAGTGGACCGTTTCAGACACTACTTCGCCCGTTGTTCGGCGCCGTTCCGCAATGCATGACAGGATATATTGCCTGGTTAGTGACCATTGGATGTCCACTACATTTTGCGGTGGATTGTGGGATACATCTAGTGGACTATATAGTGAACATAAATAATCATTAGACATTCGGACACCCCTACAAAATGGCGTAACCACTATATAGTGCACTATATAGTGGTTAGGGAGTGATTTCGGACACAGCCCAAGAGTCACCTCTGCTTCTGAGGACAAGTTCATCTGAGTCACCAGCCTCAGAAATCGCAAGTTAACAGCAGCTCAGATCAGAGACCAGATAAATGCCACACAGAGTTCTAGCAGCAGACCCATCTCTAGAACAACTGTTAAGAGGAGACTGCGCAAATCAGGCCTGTGTGTGTGTGTGTGTGTGTGTGTATTATATATATATATATATATATATATATATATATAATTCACACATTATATATATATATATATATATATATATATATATATATATATATACACATATATATATACATATATATATATATATATATATATATATATATAATATACACACACACACACACATATATACATATATATATATATATACAGTACAGGCCAAAAGTTTGGACACACCTTTTCATTCAATGTGTTTTCTTTATTTTCATGACTATTTACATTGTAGATTCTCACTGAAGGAATCAAAACTATGAATGAACACATGTGGAGTTATGTACTTAACAAAAAAAGGTGAAATAACTGAAAACATGTTTTATATTCTAGTTTCTTCAAAATAGCCACCCTTTGCTCTGATTACTGCTTTGCACACTCTTGGCATTCTCTCGATGAGCTTCAAGAGGTAGTCACCTGAAATGGTTTTCCAACAGTCTTGAAGGAGTTCCCAGAGGTGTTTAGCACTTGTTGGCCCTTTTGCCTTCACTCTGTGGTCCAGCTCACCCCAAACCATCTGGATTGGGTTCAGGTCCGGTGACTGTGGAGGCCAGGCCATCTGCCACAGCACTCCATCACTCTCCTTCTTGGTCAAATAGCCTTTACACAGCCTGGAGGTGTGTTTGAGCTCATTGTCCTGTTGAAAAATAAATGATGGTCCAACTAAACGCAAACCGGATGGGATGGCATGTCGCTGCAGGATGCTGTGGTAGCCATGCTGGTTCTGTGTGCCTTCAATTTTGAATAAATCCCCAACAGTGTCACCAGCAAAACACCCCCACACCATCACACCTCCTCCTCCATGCTTCACAGTGGGAACCAGGCATGTGGAATCCATCCGTTCACCTTTTCTGCGTCTCACAAAGACACGGCGGTTGGAACCAAAGATCTCAAATTTGGACTCATCAGACCAAAGCACAGATTTCCAGTGGTCTAATGTCCATTCCTTGTGTTTCTTGGCCCAAACAAATCTCTTCTGCTTGTTGCCTCTCCTTAGCAGTGGTTTCCTAGCAGCTATTTGACCATGAAGGCCTGATTTGCACAGTCTCCTCTTAACAGTTGTTCTAGAGATGGGTCTGCTGCTAGAACTCTGTGTGGCATTTATCTGGTCTCTGATCTGAGCTGCTGTTAACTTGCGATTTCTGAGGCTGGTGACTCGGATGAACTTGTCCTCAGAAGCAGAGGTGACTCTTGGTCTTCCTTTCCTGGATCGGTCCTCATGTGTGCCAGTTTCGTTGTAGCGCTTGATGGTTTTTGCGACTCCACTTGGGGGCACATTTAAAGTTTTTGCAATTTTCCGGACTGACTGACCTTCATTTCTTAAAGTAATGATGGCCACTCGTTTTTCTTTAGTTAGCTGATTGGTTCTTGCTATAATATGAATTTTAACAGTTGTCCAATAGGGCTGTCGGCTGTGTAGTAACCTGACTTCTGCACAACACAACTGATGGTCCCAACCCCATTGATAAAGCAAGAAATTCCACTAATTAACCCTGATAAGGCACACCTGTTAAGTGAAAACCATTTCAGGTGACTACCTCTTGAAGCTCATCGAGAGAATGCCAAGAGTGTGCAAAGCAGTAATCAGAGCAAAGGGTGGCTATTTTGAAGATACTAGAATATAAAACATGTTTTCAGTTATTTCATCTTTTTTTGTTAAGTACATAACTCCACGTGTTCATTCATAATTCTGATGCCTTCAGTGAGAATCTATCATGTAAATAGTCATGAAAATAAAGAAAATGCATTGAATGAGAAGGTGTGTCCAAACTTTTGGCCTGTACTGTATATACATACACACACACACATATATGTACATATACATATATGGACTCTTGGTTCTCTGTTTTCCTTGTGTTTTGGTGTAATTTCCTTTGCCCGGCTGTGTCACTCCCATTAGTGGTTTCTGCAGTGTCTGGATCCTCAGTCTTGTTTTCCCCTCCCAGTTCCACACCTGCCCTGAGTCTGTGTGATTATGCCTGGTTGTCCTGATCCCTCCCAGTGCTTCCCTCAGCCTATCCTCTTTTCTCCTGTCTTGTGCTCCAGCCTCTTCCCCAGGTGTGTCTTTTGAGACAGGTGTGTATTTAAGTCCTGTCCTCTGTTCAGCTCCTTGTCCATTCCTTGTCTTTGCTGTCACGTGTATTTCCCATGCTCCTTACGGCTATTCCTAGTGCTCCTTGAGTCCCTTGTGTAATTTTGTAGTTTTTCTGTTAAAATAGTTCTTCCTTGCAACCTGCTCCTGCATTTGGGCCCTACCAACCTCCTCCTTATGACAGAAGGTCAACTGTCTTCACAAAGTGTTGGGTTTGGACTGGAATACGTATTCTGACAAACACCCTCCATATGATAAAGAAAATAACTCAAACTAAACTAGGTCTGGAAACTGAAGTGAAAGTAAACTGAATTGAAAACAAAAATTAAAACAAATAAAAATAAATACTAATGAAAAATACAAAACTGTATACAAAACTGTACCTGTGCCACAGTTGTCTTCTTATGGCCACTGAGCTGCACTAATAATAATAAATTTTATTTATAGTGCTTAACATCAAACAAATGATCTCAAAGTGCTTACAGTGCATAAAAACATTTAAACTAATACAACATTTAAACTAAGATAAAAATGCAGTACATGAGCAGTGTCAAAAAAAGGAAAATACGAAAAGCTAAGGAAAAATTTGAGACAAGGCAACATCGAAAGGAAAAAAAAAAATAGTCCAACTATGTGTTAAGGGTGTGTTAATGTAACTAGTGCAACAAGGATCATTGACTCAAGTCATTATTTGCTAAATGACTGACCGCAAACCAGAAACCAGGATCACATGGAGCCCCAAAGTGTGTGTAAATGCCAAGGAACGACACGTCAGGCAAAATTCAGATTTAACCAAAAATGTAATTAAAGGCACTTAGTAAACACATATACCAATAACAATATGGCAAATATAACAAAAATATGACAAATATAACAAAAATATGGGCCCTTTTAATTGTCGATGTCCACTCAAAGTCCAGTTCCAATGTTTGAAATGGAGGTGAAGTTCAGTTTTTGTCCTTTTCCTACCACACCTTGTGGGGGGAAGACGAAGACTCCAAAAGCTTGGGGGTAGCTCACCATCCAGAGTGGGGATCGGTGTCTTGGCGTGGAGAGATCCTCGCTCACACAAAAAAATCTGACCTAAAAGGTCAGGTCAAATAAATAAAATCAGCATTCAAAACTTAACTTTCATTTGATTTTTTTTTTCTTTCTTTAGTGGTACAACATTTATCAGTCATCATCATCAATGATTCAACATAAATTATAGCCAGCATATAAACCTCACAAAAAAATACATACACTATAGTATTCGCTCAGCTGCCTTCACACACATATGAACATGAGTGACATCCCATTCTTAAACCATAGGATTTAATATGATGTGGGCCCATCCTTTGCAGCTATAACAGCTTCAACTCTTCTAGGAAGGCTTTCCACAAGGTTTAGGAGAGTGTTTATGGGAATTTTTGACCATTCTTCCAGAGGTGCATTTGTGAGGTCACACACTGATGTTGGACAAGAAGGCCTGGCTCGCAGTCTCCGCTCTAATTCATCCCAAAGGTGTTCTCTCGGGTTGAGGTCAGGACTCTGTGCAGGCCAGTCAAGTTCATCCACACCAAACTCGCTTATCCATGTCTTTATGGACCTTGCTTTGTGCACTGGTGCGCAGTCGTGTTGGAACAGGAAGGGCCATCTCCAAACTGTTCCCACAAAGTTGGGAGCATGAAATTGTCCAAAATGTCTTGGTATGCTGAAGCATTAAGAGTTCCTTTCACTGGAACTAAGGGGCCGAGCCCAACGTCCGAAAAACAACCCCACACCATAATCCCCCCTCCACCAAACTTTACACAATGCAGTCAGACAAGTACCGTTCTCTTGGCAACCACCAAACCCAGACTCGTCCATCAGATTGCCAGACGGAGAAGCGTGACTCGTCACTGCAGAGAACACGTGTCCACTGCTCTAGAGTCAAGTGGCGGTGTACTTTACACCGCTGCATCCGATGCTTTGCATTGTGCTTGGTGATGTAAGGCTTGGATGCAGCTGCTCGGCCATGGAAACCCATTCCATGAAGCTCTCTACGCACTGCTCTTGAGCTAATCTGAAGATCACATGAAGTTTAAAGGTCTCAAGCTATTGACTCTGCAGAAAGTTGGCGTCCTCTGTGCACTATGCGTCTCAGCATCCGCTGACCCCGCTCTGTGATTTTATGTGGCCTACCACTCCGTGGCTGAGTTGCTGTCGTTCCCAATCGCTTCTACTTTATTATAGTACCACTAACAGTTGATTGTGGAATATTTAGTAGCAAGGAAGTTTCACAACTGGACTTACTGCACAGGTGGCATCCTATTACATTACTATTACAGCACCATGCTGGAATTCACTGAGCTCCTGAGAGCGACCCATTCTTTCACAAATGTTTGTAGAAGTAGTCTGCATGCCTAGGTGCTTGATTTTATACACCTGTGGCCATGGAAGTGATTGGAACACCTGAATTCAATGATTTGGATAGATGAGCGAATACTTTTGGCAATATAGTGTACATTGACGGCATGCAAAGCTCAAAATTCATTCAGAAGGTTGAGCTAACCTGCTAACCCAATGGAAATTTACATGTAATTAGCAGTTAGCAATTAGGAATGAAAATGCCGACTGTATGATTCGGTCTTAATTATCAAACTTTTTCAACACTTTTCTTGGCAACCAAATGACAAGCTGTGACACCTAACCATGTTTAAAAATTTCTACTCACCGTTGAGTGTAGAATACGTAACGTTACAGCGGAAGCACACACATTGGTAGCAGCAAACAAACAAACACTCGCATACATGTGCAGAGTGGGAAGCGGAAGAGGACATGACCTCGTCCTGACCCAGAATTTATATTGACATCGGTAACCATGGTTACCCGGGTTAGATACACTAAATTACCAAAAGTATTCGCTCACCTGCCTTTACTCATACTATGGACTGAAGTGCCATCCCATTCCTAACCCATAGAGTTCAATATGATGTCGGTCCACCTTTTGCAGCTATTACAGCTTCAACTCTTCTGGGAAGACTGTCCACAAGGTTGAGGAGAGTGTTTATAGGAATTTTTGACCATTCTTCCAAAAGCGCATTGGTGAGGTCACACACTGATGTTGGTCGAGAAGGCCTGGCTCTCAGTCTCCGCTCTAATTCATCCCAAAGGTGTTCTATCGGGTTCAGGTCAGGACTCTGTGCAGGCCAGTCAAGTTCATCCACACCAGACTCTGTCATCCATGTCTTTATGGACCTTGCTTTGTGCACTGGTGCACAGTCATGTTAGAAGAGGAAGGGGCCCGCTCCAAACTGTTCCCACAAGGTTGGGAGCATGGAATTGTCCAAAATGTTTTGGTATCCTGAAGCATTCAAAGTTCCTTTCACTGGAACTAAGGGGCCAAGCCCAGCTCCTGAAAAACAACCCCACACCATAATTCCTCCTCCACCAAATTTCACAGTCGGCACAATGCAGTCTGAAATGTACCGTTCTCCTGGCAACCTCCAAACCCAGACTCGTCCATCAGATTGCCAGATGGAAAAGCGTGATTCATCACTCCAGAGAACGCGTCTCCACTGCTCTAGAGGCCAGTGGCGGCGTGCTTTACACCATTGCATCCGACGCTTTGCATTGCACTTGGTGATGTGTGGCTTGGCTGCAGCTGCTCGGCCATGGAAACCCATTCCATGAAGCTCTCTGCGTACTGTACTTGGGCTAATCTGAAGGTCACATGAAGTTTGTAGCTCTGTAGCAATTGACTGTGCAGAAAGTGGGCGACCTCTTTGCACTATGCGCTTCAGCATCCGCTGACCCCTCTCCGTCACTTTACGTGGCCTACCACTTGGTGGCTGAGTTGCTGTTGTTCCCAAACGCTTCCATTTTGTTATAATAGAGCTGACAGTTGACTGTGGAATATTTAGGAGCGAGGAAATTTCACGACTGGATTTGTTGCACAGGTGGCATCCTATGACAGTTCCACGCTGGAATTCACTGAGCTCCTGAGAGCGGCCCATTCTTTCACAAATGTCTTGTTTCACAGTCTGCATGCCTGAGTGCTTGATTTTATACACCTGTGGCCAGGCCAAGTGCTTAGGACACCTGATTCTGATCATTTGAATGGGTGAGCGAATACTTTTGGTAATATAGTGTAGTTCATCCTTCTCGAAAAATGTGATACCATATTTCACCAATTAATCGCCGCGCCGCAAATAGCCGCCTGGTTCTTTTAAACGCCTGGGGTCTGCACCCATTTTGCGTATTAAACGCCCACCTGAATAACCACTGGGGCGATTATTTGCATTATATTGAGGTAAACCCAAAATAAGTGTGACAGGGTCAGAAATATTGCATGTGGTGTTTTATTGCATGTTTTTGATGTTTTACCTGAGTGCTGTGTTTTTACTGTGCATGTTGTGGGTGTGTCATTTTACTTAGTTTGCTGTGTTTTTATCGTATTTATTTTAATTATTGGTTTGTTTTGAGTGTATTTATTTGTTTTTAAGTATGCTTGCTGCTTTTATTGTGGATGACCCCTGGGAAGCCCCGCCCCCAATCAGAACTAATCACCAGACAAGCGACAGGTGTGGGACGCTGGATACAAAGGGACGGACATGCTTTTATTGACAGAGTGAGCTGCAGGAAGGACAGAGGTGACCACGGAGCGGTTCGGCTGAGGCAGTCCACCACGGAGTGGATCAGCTGAGGCAGGCCACCACGGATCGGATCGACAGCCAGTCCACAATCTGACGGAGCGGTTCCCCGACGCGAAAGACGACCAGGTAGTGCTGTGGAAGGCGTGTGGTAGCCCAAAGTCCGCCACCGCTAATAGCTGGGTTTCAGTCACGTGGTTATGATGACGCGCGAAGGCGGCGCAATTTCAGATGGAGGGCAGGAAGTAAAAATGGAGAGAACATCTATGGAGGAAACCGTTGCAGAGAGTCTGTATTGTACGGATTTAGATCCAGTTTCAAGACAAAGATACAAGCAATTAATTAACAATATGTTGGACGTGACCCGAATCTCATGAAGATGAGTGAGTTTTCAACAGAACTTAAAGATTTGCCGACAATCAAGGCTGTTGATATCACAAACTATCTGGACCTTCAGACATCACACTACACCAGACAGCAGATGAAAGCCTATAAAAGTCTGGAGGCATATAACTTTTTTGTCAGCGGGTGGGTCCACAACCTCGGTACCAAACGGCTCCACGATGATTATCGTTTGGCCTTCGCAAGGGTGAGTGTTTGTTCTTATATTGTTTTATGTGTTAAGATGCTAGCATTTAGCAAAACATGCAACACATCTTAACCATGACGTTAGCCTGACAGTCGTTTTAGTTTTTTGGTGACCGAGGTTGACTGTCGGAGTCTAGTCTACCGACTCAACGTCACCCAACGACTACCGGTAACTTAATAATCATTACTAAGTAAACGAGCATTTAACGACAACATAGTGCTATATAAACACAGCCACAAAAACCAAGTTAGCTAGCTAACATACCTCTGACGAAGTGCTCGCTGCAGACACGGGCATTAGCAGACTCTGCTCCTCCCGACCGCAGACGTAGATTTAAAATCCACTTTTTACGGCGTTGTTCTGTGAGCTTTTTACATTTTTCACCTTTGTGAACGACAGTCTTTGGTACTCTATAAAACCCCTTTTCCTTTTCTCGGTTAGAACGTTTGGAGCAGCCGTAAACTACACAAAACATGGGCATTTTTTCAGACAGCAGATCCTCAGTAATTAAGCTACTTCAGTTCCTGCCCTCCATCTGAATTTCGCGCTCTCACGATGCAGCAATGTGACGTCATGTGAAAGCAACCTATTCACTCAGGCCTGGGCCGACAGTTAGCTAGCTGTCGCCCAGGATAACCGTGAGTACAGCCGACATATTTTGTGGCGGACATGGGGGCTATAAGGGGGTCGTGTGTTTAGGAGTAGCCAAGTTGTCGTAGAGCACCACACTCGTCCAGTGTTCCTCTGTTCGGCAGGGACTGACGGAGTGAGGGGGACCCGGCAGCTGGTGCGAGAGAGCTACGAGAACGTGGAGGAGCCGCAAGCGCATGAGACAGGAGTGTGGACTGGACTGGTCGTGGACTGATTTTTACCGCTGAGAAGCAGCATTTTTATCCTTTTATTTGTATTTTTATTTATTTTTATCCTTCCTAGGGCTCTTAACTATCCCTAGGTGGTGTTGTCGGTTTTTAGTATTTTTTTTTCCTATTTATTTATTTGTAATTTAAAGTGCGGCCTTTTGGCCCGGCCACATAAGGCTATTCACCTTATTTTTTGCAGAAGTAAAGTTAGCCGCACAATAACTGTGCGGCACTTCCGTTTTCTGTCAAAATAAGAGCTTGCTAACATTAGACCGACTAAGTTTTATTTTGTCTTATTTTGTCTAAGTCTTATTTTGACAGAAAACAGAAGTGTCAGAGGGAACAACTCGCAGCGCGAGCGGTTTGACGGTGTGCACTATGTTTGTATGTACAGATATGTTTGCCTTATGCCTCACAGCACTTTTGAACTAAAAAACTATGTTGGACAGTAAGTGTCATCACAATAATGGCCTGGTGCAGGTCTGTGTAAAAATAAAGGCCTGCAGCGAATAGCTGCCTGGTTCTTTTAAACGCCTGGGGTCCAAGTTGATTTTGCGTATTAAACGCCCGGGCTATTAATTGGGGAAATACGGTATATTTTACTTCCTGGGTTTATTCCAAAGGTTACTGTCAAACGATAGTTAATGGGTGATCAAATATGTTGATTACCTTGAATTATGGCCCGATGTCCCACCTGATTTTTAGTATCCATGGTTTACTCAGTTGCCTATCAATCATGAAGTGGTAAAACGATTTTCCTTATCTTTATATGATATACAACCTGGAACACAGCAGTGAAACATTATCCTTTTGATTTCATGAGCTTCCCACCCTGAGCCTGACATCAGAGGACAATTGTGTGAATATGGTGACTATTCTTCTGCCTAACCTAACTTTCACGTCAACAACCCACTATATCACAGTTCCTTCATTTTCTCCAATACAAGCACATCCAGGAGAAAAATGATCTAGCAGAAATCAGAACACAGGAGTGAAATCTCTTATTCCCCCAAAACATTCTCATTTGACACCAGCATATCTGAATTTTCCTTGAACCAAGGTTGTGGAGAAGATCTGAGAAGTGAATGTAACATACTGGACCGGAAAGCAGCGACAGAGCTCCACAGTCTTGGGTTACTTTGGGTCCAGCTGTAAGGTGTCTGCTGGCCAGTGAGGCATTGTTGTTGTATTTTAGTTGGAACGACAGCCGTAGCTGGGGCTTTAATAACATTAACCACAGTTTGAGTGCTGCATGATTACAGGGTAGGAGTTGAAGGGATGGGGGAAGTGAAGGAAGAGAAAAAGAATAGAGGGAAGACAGTGAAATTCAATTCTCATTAGGTGGCTTGAGTTTACTGTGTGATGTGTCAGCCTGCCTCAGCATACATGCTAACATTTCTTTCTGTCTGGCATATTTTCCTTGCAGTTGCTTCATCCAACCCCTCCCTTTCCATGTCTTTCTTTTCCTTCCTGTTTCCTCCCTTCTTTCTCCTTCTTTTTGCTCAGTTTGCTCTTTCACTCACCCATGGGACCTGCTGGTGATTTTTAGAGCAAGCAGCTGACTTCAGGTCTGTTTATGGGTAAGAACTCAGAATGTCAATATTAGATAAGCAGAATCCTTGGATATACAAGACAAGCAGATACATTTCCAGTAATACAGCTCCACAAAGGATACAGTCTAAATGGTATTACCCAGGGAAGGATGTGAGTTGAGAGTTCAAGGACAAGTGTACATGAATGTGTGTGTGGATGAGTTTGTGTGTGCTGTCTGAAATTTAGTACTGTTCAAGGTGACTATATTTTCTTGGAAATGACATCTTGATCACCCTGCTAGCAAGAGAACACAAAACAAGTTGGCAGAAAAATTAACCAAGAGGAGATAGATTTCCTGCAAAGTGAAAATTTGGGCAAAAACGTGAATTTGAAACGCAAATTGCGGACTTTGCGGGGGGGGGGGGGGGGGGGGGGGGCACGAAAAATGTCGGCCTTGATGAGATCTACGTTTTGGCGTTGGTTTGATCTTTCTATCACATTCCTGTGGGCCTTCCTGTCGGCTTGAAAATTTAATACATGACAGAGGACACAGTGCTTAACAAACGATTTCAGGGACTTATTATTATTTCTAAGCGTTTGGTAGATATAAGCCCTCAAAGTCAGTGTCCACAACCAGTGCCTCCACTTTTTCCCATGGACTCTGGTGTGAAGAAGCAAGCCCTTGGCAGACACTTGGCACTAATTAGGCCCCAGCAGTCTAAAGTAAAAGTCTGACAACTTTCAAACCTATGCCGATGGAAAAAGGACCAAAATTCCTACAAAAGTATGATATTTTGGTGTGGATTGGAAAAAAGTTTGTGGCCGCTGTGAAGACTTGTTTGGACTCTGGTCTGCTCTGCACTCTGCCTGGTCTATTGACTCTCTTCAGAGACACGAACAGACACCGGCACCAGTGGGAGGGCCCGTCCAACGCTGCTTGCAGCTTTAATCATTATTATTATAATTATTATCATTATTATTATTTTGCCTTATTTATTTATTTATTTTTGCCTTTTTTTAATGCCTTGTTCTAACTTTATGAGGAGATATACATGTATATACCAATCGAATCAGATTCAGATTTAAACAAGAATTTGTGTGGTATGCTTTGTTTGTCACCATGACCTTGCAGTTTGGGCTCATTCTCCATTCATGTTGATAGGCACCTGCACTTACTGATCTGAAATAAATGCCCAAAAGACGTTGGCCAGTTGTGGCCTGTTCAATAGAATAAAAAAGTTCCAATTCATCTATTGTATTTTATTGTTCCACTATAGTACTATAGGCCAGTATGACTGGGGCAGCCAAGTAATTTGACATATTTGAACAATTTTTTAAAAAGTAACATAATAGTTCCTTTTCCTGGTAATTAATTACTTTGTAGTAGAAGTAACTAGTAACTATTATTAACTATTATTAATTACTTTTTGAAAGTAACGTGCCCAACACTGCTGATGACAGCTAATTAATTGCATGGCATTATGGTTTTAAAGAGTTGCACAGTTAGTTAACACATTTAAGAGCAAAAAGACCAGAAAGGTGTGCATTATCGAATGTGGTGGGCCGGTCTGGTCCAACATGCCCAGGCCGATTTTTTTGTCCAAAGTCCGCCCCTGGCTGTAACCCCAAATGTCCTACAGAGGCAGAGTTTCAGTTATCAATAATCTGGTAACTTCTGCTCTGTGGCATTGCTTGGCCTCCATGGAGCTATCTAAAAGTTTAATAATAAAAATAAAAACAAATACAGACCATCTTGGATTTTTTTCTGGGATAGATTGCACTGGGTGCCCCAGAGTGGGCTGCTTTTGCTTAAAGAGGAAGGAGGCAGGGCTATTTCACGTAGAATGGCAACTTTTAAGGCCATTACAGGGTCAAGAGATGTTTTGAGAGATGTGACAAGCAGCATTTTGAGGAAGACAGCTGTTCTGGGTTTAGACACCACTGTTTTTTTAATGGATTTTAGTTTTTTTAAAACTGAGTGAGTTACCGCCTTTTTTCAAGCTCTTTTTAAAACATAGAACTTATTTAATTGAAAAAAATAATTGGAACCTGCATGCTCTCTGTGCTGGTTGCCTGAGTGCACTGGTTGCTGCACTCATTATTGGAGCCAGACTGGATGTCCAGGAGAGCATAACATCCGGCCTCAGCAGCTTGCCGAGCAGGGCCGGAGCGGTCACTCTGAGGATGATTGTGGAGGCAGTTGGTCCTGGTGTGACCGATACTCAAGCTGTGGCTGCTCTGCTCAGACTGAGGTCTATTCAGCAGACCAGGAACATTTTGGACTTGTGGTCTGAAAAACTGACAGAGGAGGAGGTGAAGATGCTGCAGGAGCTGGACACTCTGAACTGTAAATATGTGGACACAGTAACTGCACACGTTTCTCCTAACTGTGTATAAGCTTTGAACAAATGTAAGTTGGATGGGAGAGTGGACACAGTGAGAACAGAACTGAACCTGGGTGGTGGTGTGAAACCTGTGTGTAGAGTTTTATATAAACCTCCTCTGAAGAAAAGAACACGTGATTTACAGTGGAGGATCCTGCATGGTGCTTTTACAGTTCATAGTTTTACCTCAATGATCAACCCCCCAGTGTCAAATGAATGTCTTTTTTGTGGTGGAGACTGAGGGCCCTATCTTGCACCAGACTCCCTAAACCTGTTATTTGCGGATTTAGGATTTAGGAAGAGGCGTTCCCCCGTAAAAGTTTCTATCTTGTGCACCTCCCGCTATCCGCAAAACACCTGCGCTACCCGCTATATTATGCATAGGTGTGTTTTGGGCGTTACGCCAGTTAAACCAATCAGTGTGCCAGGTGCCATTGCCTTTAAGGGCAGGATGCGCTATCCTAAATCCTAAATCCTAAACCCGCAATGGAGAGAGGGAGGTAGATTTTCTCAGGGCTTCTACTGAGGCTAAAGCAAGGTGGCTTTATATACATATTATATATTATATTATAGGCGAGTTAATTCAGGAGGTGGAGCCACATGTGTCCAAGTGGACGTGTCACAAGGTTGTACTGATTGAGTAAAATCCCCGGGCCACACCACACACACACAAGAGGCAGAGGTGGAACTATGTGTAAACTAATTTATTGACAAGGTAGATTGGGCAAATAAAATATGAAAAATAAAAATATAGCACAGCTGCTGGCTTATGATAAAACAATAAAACGTGCTGGCGTAAGTGTCCAATTAAAACAGTCTTTCCTCTAAACAGTCTATATGAGTAATATACTCAGTCCATTCCGGCGGCGTCCTGGTATCAGTCCGACCGTGTGTGTGGTGAGGCTCCGTCGGGGCGCATTGAAGCCGCCTGGGCACGCTCTCCTAACTTTAGGGATAGCGGATAGCGGGTGGTCTGACCACCCGCTATCCGCTTTCCCTAAAGTGTGTGCGCAAGATAGCAACTTTAGGGATAGCGCATGAAACACGCCCACGGACACACCTCCAGGCGCAAATGACGGAGTCGGCATAACGGATAGCGGGTAGCGGGTGGCGCAAGATACCGTTTAGGGATAGCGGAAGCTCCTAAATCCGCAATTTGCGGGTAGCGGGTAGTGGCAGCGGATAGCGGGTGGCACAAGATAGGGCCCTCAGTCTCACTGTTTTTATACATTTAAGAGATTTTGTAATCTTTTATATGCTTTATGTTTTGTTTTGTTTTGTTTTTTAGTCAGTTTGGTGAGAAATTGTCACAAAAAAATCTAACATCCCAGAGTGGCAACTACTGAACATGCTGACAGAGGAGGCACAACTGTCCATCTACAGCAGCAGGAAGAACAGGGTAGACAACAGGACTGGACTGGAAGCACTTCCTGTTTTTATCTCTCTGGTCAAAGCCGGAGTCTGGGTCGACTTTATTTATTTATTTTAAACGAATGAGTAATATGCATATTTTATCAAAGTGGTGCTGTAATAATACAATATATTCTGTAGAAGCTGATGATTTAATATTCAATACTGTCATTAAATGAGGTTTTGAATCTGTTGTGGAATGAACTGTATTGTATAGCTGTATTAATTATTGTGGAATTGAAACTTTTTTTTTTTAATCATCTCTCTCTCTCTCTTTCTCTCTCTCTCTCTCTCTCTCTCTGAGTGAGCTAGCTTCCCTGTCTGAGCTTACAAGCCAAGCTGTCACTTCTGTCGAAGGCTGCAGACAGTAAAACACCAGCCAATACAGCAGACATAGACAGGCTGGTTCTGTCCCAAATCCAGCATCCCCAGTTGACGGATGGTCTGAATGATACTCCTCAACTGATGGTTCATAGTGTTTTATTTGATGCAACAGATACTGTAGCTTCATGAATTCCTTACGTAAGAGCTACGAAAGATAATAGAATAAAGGTATTACCAATTTTTACCAGACTTACAACATTATGTAATGCTAATGAAATAAATCTGAGTTTTAAACAATGAAATATGACCCTTTTTAACCTTACGACAACCTCTTAATAGAGTGCCATAGATAAATGTTTTTAACTTAAATAAATGAAATATTTATGCAGTCATTTTTATGTCACTCATACATTTTAAACATTAACTATTGCAGTTATAGTAAACAAACATATACTGCTGTATTTCTCTACACAGGCAGGCAAACGACAGAGGAGATAGCCGCTCCCTTCTAGTCTAGCAAAAAATGCCCTTCACTGGGCCAATGCAAGTCAGCAGGAACGCTAGCCAAAACAAACCAGCACAAAACTCTGCAAAACTACAAAAAAGCGCCACAACATAAATTAACATCATACACAAGCTGAGATGGAATCATGGCAAACCTTGTTCCCTAATCAACCAGGTGCTAAATGAACAAAACAGCGGCATCTCATCTCACCAGACTTCTCCCAAGAGCTGACAAGTTCAGCAGGAATCTGTCCATGATCAGCTGTTGAGTGTCAGCTGAGTGTTTGTTGTTGTTCAGTCGACACACAGATGCTATCTTATGGCGTCATCTCACGGCGCACTCTCCTCTCAATAATCGCAAAACAAAACTAAAGGAAACAGGCATAAATTTGCATTTTCTTTTGCGCATTTTGACAAAATTCGCTCAAAAATTTCGATATATTTGGATGGAAACCCAGAGAATCTTTGTTTTCACCTTACACCGAGTTTTTTTTATTTCTGGCGGAAGCCTCTTCAAAATAAAAGCACCAACCTTAATATCTAGCTTAATGGAATAAACAACAAACCAACTCTAAGAAAATGAGGGGCAAATGAGGCAAATACACAAGAAAAGAGGAAGTAGGAAGATGCTGCACTATATTAAAAGGTCATTTACACATTGTTTAGACCTAGCTGCAGAGATACACCTCAGCAGTGCTGAACAAAGGAGAGAGAGAGAGAGAAAGAGAGAGACAGACAGAGAGAGAGAGAGAGGCATTCCTGCATGCAACAGCACATCTGTCATATTCTCCAAGCTGGTAGTAAACAATTGAAAGTTGCTATAATGAGGTGTCTATCCCTGCCACCTCCTAGCCTTTCATGCCTTGTTTCTTCTTTCTCTCTGCCTGCCACACCTCTCCTTTTATTAGGCCCTCGCCCTCCCTTAGGGAGAAGGGCCTATTGTTTTTGTACCGTTTCTTTTTTCCTATTATTACGTCTCTTTGACGCTTAATTTGACCCCCTAAACATGCTCAAAAACTCACCAAATTTGGCACGCCCCCCAGGTCTGGCGAAAAATTCGATAAAATAGAAAACATACCACCTAAGTGAAAAAATGGGCTCTCTAGCGCCACCTAGGCACACTAAATCGGCCGCTGCGGCCCACAGAAAAGTGATAGAAAGACAAAACCCGCGCCGAAACGTAGGTCTCATCAAGGCCGAGATTTTAGATGCTCGTCACCCCCAGGTCAAAATCAACAGGAAGCCCGCAATTGAAAATAAAGATTTCAAAATAAAAGCCAAAAACTCTTTCCAACTGAAAGCACCGAAAAATACCCTTACAAATGGGAAAAATGGATGAATTGTCTGCACTTCGATGACACGAACATCGTGGCGGACCGGCACCGGTGCGAGGGCCGACCAACGCTGCTTGCAGCTTTAATTTTATTTTATTTTTATTTTTTATCCTTTTGATTCCAGTGTTTCATCTTATTTGATGACTTTAAAATTTACAAAAATAATATTTCACGAGCAAGGACCACACCAACAACAAGGTACGTTTGAACAATTTATTGCAAAGTGAATTGAACTTGATTGATAGTCTTGTAGTGCGGCTGCGAGTGGGGAAGCTTCTTAGGGAATCCCGGGCACGACGAACCCCCCTTTAGGACCCTACAAAGACAGGAGAGGAGAAGGGAGAGAACACAGGGTGGGAGGGAGGATGCAGAGTACGAGAGTGACAGGGGAGGAAGGGGTTAGGAGAATTTATGCAATGCCGGAAGAGGTGTGGTTGTGGTGTGGTCCTGCTCCCGAAACTACGCTAGAAAGCTTCAATATAATCAGAATCAGAATCAGAATACTTTATTGATCCCCAGGGGGAAATTACTTTTTGTTACAATAACAACTCCCACTCCAAGTGTACAAGTTAAAAGAGCAAATAGTCAAGAAAAATAAAGAAAGGAATATAAATATATATAGAATAATAAAAAGACAAGAAAAAATATATGTGTAACGGGGATGGTTTTTTATGTAACGGGGATGGTTTTAGGACCCAGGGGATCCTATACAGGTGTAGCGGAAGCAGTGCTCTCTCTCTCTATCTCGCGCTCTCTCTCTCTCTTTCTCGCTCTACCGGTGCGAGCAAACACGGAAGTGTGAAGCATAACAGGTGGGACGCTAATCGGTCAGAGTCACAAAGTAATTTTCAGATCCAAGGTAGTCTATAAAAGTATAGCGGAAGCTGCGTGCTCCCTTCCACTGGTATGCACAGACATAGAAGTGCGGTCAGATAGAGCAGACGGGACGCCATTGTCTGCGTGCACCCTCCAGGCATCTGCATGCGAGAGCTGCGATTTGATTGTAAGTCATGCACCTTTGTTTTATTTTTATGTGTCAAACTCAGTGCATTTAAGCTGTGGCGTTTAAAGGTATTTTATGGTGTTTTTTAGTACTGTGACAGGCCCTGGGTGCTAGTTAACACGACGCCGCAACAAACTGCTGGTCTGGGAGCTAGTTAAAAATACCTGCAGGTATGGTGCATTCGGTGACTTTGTTTATCCAGTAGTATTTTATAATATGTACTGAATGTACCTGTTTAAATGTATTTTGTATTTTCTTTTGTTTCAGTAGCAGACACTGCAACATGGTCTGGGGGCTAATTCAAACAACTTAACAACAAACAGCTGGTCTGGGTGCTAGATAAAAATAACCAAAGGTACAGCATATTTAATTATTTTAGTTACTAAAATAACTTATTGTGTGTAGTGATATTTATTATCCTCCTTGTGGAGTGTACTGGTCCTAAATGTGTTAGTTGATCCTATATGCTCTCTCGTAGAGTTTGTTTTTTTCCATTCTTATGAATATAGGTGCTTTGCTTGACGAATTGAATTTTTGCACTGGGTAGCTACCAGCCCACATTGTCCTTGTCTTATCGTATTGATTCTATTTTTGTAATAAATTTATATTTTTTTATAAGTTGTCAGCCTCCTGTCCTGGTCATTCTGGGCACTTACCTGTTTGCATTGAATGAGATAGTGAAGCCTTAATTATAGCACTAATAAGAGGCTATTGTAATCACTACATATGTACAAGTGCAAACATGGACAGGAGTTATTGCACTATAGGTTATTGCACATAAGTATGGTATTGAATATGGATTATTGCACAGAGGGAATTTGCACAAGAGTTAGTTTATGGGGCCAGCCCACTGACTCAGAGTGTCTGACACTCAGAGTGAGGAGTCGTACAGTTTGATCCTTGCGGATCAGTCTGTTGAGTCTGTTAGCGTCCGCTACCCTCAACTTGCTGCCCCAGCACACCACAGCATAGAGGATAGCACTGGCTACCACAGACTCCTGCAGATGTTGACCTCAGCCGCCTCAGAAAAAAGAGGCGGCTCTGGCCCTTCTTGTACAGGGCATCAGTGTTCTTCCTCCAGTCCAGTTTATTATCAATGCGAACCCCCAGGTACTTGTAGTCCTCAACAATGTCCACATTGACCCCCTGGATGGAAACAGGGGTCACCGGCACCTTGGTCCTCCTCAGGTCCAGCACCAGTTCCTTGGTCTTTGTCACATTGAGCTGTAGATGGTTTTGCTCACATCATGTGACAAAGTTGCTCACAGTAGACCTGTACTCCACCTCATCACCCTTGCTGATGCATCCAACTACTGCTGAGTCATCCGAGAACTTCTGGAGGTGACAGGTCTCTGTGCGGTAGTTGAAGTCGCTGGTGTACAGGGTGAAGAGGAAGGGAGAGAGGACGGTCCCCTGCGGTGCCCCAGTGCTGCTGACCACTCTGTCTGACACACAGTGCTGTAGGCGCACATACTGTGGTCTGCCTGTCAGATAGTCCACAATCCAGGACACAAGGGAGGAGTCCACCTGCATTGCCGTCATCTTCTCACTCAGTAGAGCCGGACGGATGGTGTTGAAGGCACTGGAGAAGTCAAAAAACATGACTCTCACAGTGCCCCCCGTCTTGTCCAGGTGTGTGTAGACACGGTCGAGCAGGTAGAGGATGGCATCCTCAGCTCCTAGTCGGGGCTGGTAGGCGAACTGGAGGGGGTCCAGATGTGGTGTGACCACAGGCTGGAGCTGCTGTAGGATGAGTCTCTCCATGGTCTTCATAATGTGGGAGGTCAGCACCACCGGTCTGTAGTCTTTGGAGCTGCCGGGGCGCAGCGTCTTTGGCACGGGAACGACGCAGGACGTCTTCCACATCACGGGGACCCTCTGTAGACTCAGGCTCATGTTGAAGATATGCTGGAGAACTCCACAGAGCTGGGGGGCGCAGGCTCTGAGCACCCGGGGACTGATACCGTCAGGGCCCGCAGCCTTGCCAGAGTGAAGTTTCCCCAGCTGTCTTCTAGCATCCTCTGCTGTGATGAACACTGTAGATGGGGGTGGATGGGTGGGGGTGGAGGTGAGAGAAGGGCATTCACAGGAAGATAAGAGGCAGTCAGGAGGGGGAGGGGGAGAGAGAGGAGTAGCTGTCGTCAGGGGCCAAACAATAGAGGTGCTGGTGCAGGAGTTGATGGTGGAGTCCGTGGGGGGTGCAGGGACCGCTGTATCAAATCTGTTAAAGAACAGATTGAGTTCATTGGCCCATTCCACGCTGCCTTCAGTACCTCTATTTATGGCCGGCCTGAAGCCGGTGATTGTTCTTATCCCTCTCCAGACCTCTCTGGTGTTATTCTGCTGGAGTTTCCACTCCAGCTTCCTCCTGTACTCCTCCTTAGCCTCTCTAATCTTGCCCTTCAGGTGTCTCTGGATGTCTTTCACCTCCTCTTTGTTGCCAGCCCTGAACGCCCTCTTCTTGTTGTTCAGGATGGCTTTGATGTCCTTTGTTACCCAGGGCTTGTTGTTGGGGTAACAGTTTATCGTCACTCCGGGCTACAAATGCGCTCTTTAATAGTGATGTGCATAGGATTGCACCACCTGTTGTTTACTAGAACAGCAAGCCCACCTCCTTTCCGCTTACCGCTCCCGGCGCAGTCCCTGTCTGCCCGGACAGTCTGGAAGCCACTGATGGAGACGTTGTCGTCGGGGATCTCCTGGTGCAGCCACGTCTCCGTAAAGCACATAAGACTACACTCCCAGTACTCCGACTGACTCCTGGCTAGCGCTGTTAGCTCATCCATCTTGTTAGCCAGCGATCTCACGTTGCTCATGGTGACGGTGGGGAGACTCGGTTTGTACCTCTTATTCTCCATAAGTCTCCGCTGTCTCCTTCTCGTTTCTCTTCTCCGCTGGTTCTTCTTTCCTCTGCAACCCCGGTGTGTTCTCCTCCAGATCTCCTCGGGGATGTCTGCCAATCTGGTCGCTATGCCGGCTGGCTTCATAGCGATCAGCTGTTCTCTAGTGTAAACAAAGCGGCCGTGTGTTTGCTGCGCCGGGCAGAGTGTAGAAAGTATACACACTGCCAGTAAAAAGACTAAAACTCTCTCCACCAGCATGTTCGGAGAGGGAACGGCTTAATAGGTAGTAGGAACAAAGTACTAGAGTAAGTAAGTTAAATAGATAGTTAAAAAATAGGAAAAAGTTAGAAAACGAGTAGGAGCGCTTGCAACAGGCTGCATGTACGGTCGCACATGCGCACTAACTGCACATGCGCACTAAACATAACCAGAGCACAGGGGATCTGACCTGGTTAATTGGTGCTGAAACTACAGCACTGAAACACCTGTGTGGGACAAAATTAAGAAAGCTCTTATAAACAGTACTGAACAGCAACCTATGAGTCCATTCAGGACTCTCTCTCTCTCTCTCTCTCTCTCTCTCTCCTCCCACTACTGTTCTCTCCCTCTCTCTCTTTACATACCACTAGGTCTATCAGCCTCATATTTAAATTTTTTTATCCTATTGTGACTGTGTTTGCTCTGATTGCATGTGGAGGAAAAAATCATGCATCTTATAAAATCACTGTTGACAAAAGTCAACAGAACAGAGAGCAGACATACATGGGCCAGAGAGAGAGAGAGAGAGAGACAGAGAGAAGTGCAGGGCAAGCCTGTGTGTGTGTGTATTAACAAACCAAGTGGTGTGTATGCGTTTGAGAGAGAGAGAGAGAGAGAAAGAAAGAGGGACTTTGGTAGTAATTTTGAATTTTTCTGTTAGACTAGGAGTCACATATAGTTTATCTATATCCATATAGTTTTCAATCACATCCGTATGACAGGATAACTTGTAATTTTTCCACAAGCTTTGCATCAGATGATGTGATGAAACAGCAAGGGAATCAGTGAATGTCACCAGATCCAAACCCATCAGATCAAAACTCTGTTTGAGGGTGCTGGTGAATAAAAAGAAAAAGGGGCTGTACACAGAAACTGCAGCTGACTTATAAGTGATTTATGTTATCCTTTCTTTATGAAGTCTACTTTGTTCATACTTTTTTTTAAGACAGCCCAGTTTGAAGACAGCCCATCCTTTTGCTGTGTATGGGAAAGATTTAAAGTAATGAGGTTATTTTTTGAAAATATGTTAAAATAAATTTTAACCTTGGTCGATTTTGGACTATCTACTTATTTTTACTTCACAGTGGTCAGTTTCAGAACAGGTCTCCATGTAAAGAGGATATCCTGGTGTAGTGTATGATGTGAGAATGCTAACAATGATGTGGAGAGTTGGACCAGGATTGTGTTCCTCATGATGTTAAGATGGCAAGACAGGTTAGACAAAACACATTAAGGAGCAATGTGATAAGTTAATTTAACCATAATCTGTAATAAAACCATAAACACATACCAGACAAATGAAGACAAATTAAAACTTTCATTCCATAATGACATATCAACTATTTGAAAAATGTGAAACCAACTCTTAGATGATTGCTTGAGGGTGATCCAATCAGAAGTCAACCTCAGTGTTTATTCCTCCTGCTCCCATTGACTCTTCAACTGCACTGGATTTTGTGCACTAGCTTCAATAACCTGTCAACTGTTGGTTTGTTAGCATGGCCGCTGAGGATTAGCCTACATCAGAAGACGAGAACTAGTAAAGGCATCCGTCTAAATACAGAGCTTTAGCAAGATGGTGTCAGTCATGGACTTTCTCTCTTCAACTCTGCAGCTATAAGCCTCCAAAATGTAAGTTTATAGTAAGTGAGCTCTACAGCAGTGTTTGCTATGAAGACACTTGCCATCATATTGTAGCAGCATTAGCTCCGGCAAGTGAAACATTCCAGCCCTGCTGGAATGGATATGTAGTCTAGAAAATGCAGCCTTTAAAACTCAGCTGTATTATAGCTTGTCTTCAAACTAGGTGGGCCCTCAAATCTTGGTGGATGATAAAGACAGAACTCAAGAATAATGGAATCCCAATTTTTAAGTAGCTTATCATTTTAGACTTTTTTGGTTGTTTATTTTTGTTGTCTTTTCTCCTGGACAATTATAAACCAAACAGCATGCATACATGATGGACTTAAAACCTTTCAAGTCATATTCTAAGCCCACTTATATATCTCCTCCCACCCCCGGGGGGATTTCGATTAGGTAATTCAGTCAGTGTGATTTGTTTATGTGTCTAGTGGACTGGATTCTTTTGAATATGATGTTAGTGCTTTGAAGTTTCTTTAATATTTCCATGACATGTGAAGCTTCCTCCATTCCTAAGGTGATTGGAGGTTGCACGCAAGAGAGCCACTCCCCACCTCGGAGAGCTCCTTCCTATGTTCTGTATTTAATCTGATAATTATGTTTGTTCCTTGTATCCATTTGTATCTACACTCTTAGAAATAAGGGTTCCAAAAGGGTTCTTCATGAGGGGCTCAGGTTCTACCCAGAACCATTTGCTTCTGAAGAACCCTTTTTTGAAGAAAGGGTTTTTCTAGGGTTCTTTGTAAAACTAAAGGTTCTGGTAAGAACCGTTTTGATCCAGAGAACCCTTTTTGGAGGAAAGAGTTCTTCAAGTATTGTTGAAAGCACGGGTATAAGATCCTCACCCTACATCCTACATTAATGTAATTAAACTTGCTCAATAAAGACGCAAATAAACAAATATAATCATCCCAGGGAGAATTTTGCTGTTGAAAAGACACTTAAACAGGGTACCAGCACTGAGTCTTGAACCCTGCTCTCCCATGTAAAAGATAAATGTGATACCACTCATCCACCACTGCTATGTAATTAAACAATACATGTTGAATAGACCTCTATCCTGTCTTGAACCCTCAATCTTCAAAATAGCACTGCTGTTACCTACTGAGCCACCATGCTATATTGTTATGCTATGCAACTACAACCTCTGGAGGGAGGAGCTCATGAGCCATTGAAAGATAAAATATATTTATTTTCTTTTTGGAGAGTGGGCAGTTAACCATCCTCATCTATTTTTCCTTGAGTATGGATAGTGCAGGCGCTGGTGGGATGATAATGTCGGGACTTGAACCCCGATCTCCCAGAGGAAAGGCTGAGGTTCAGTGTGCCAGGCCAGGGAGCTGGCTACCCTGCCAATGGCCATGTGGGAGCTAATAGCTGGTTTTAATGTGGATTGTGTCACATGGTCTGCCCTTCTCAGCAAAACAGGTGTGACACATCAATAGTGATTACTGTGGTTTGAGGCCAGACTGAAGTGACAGAAGATCAAAAACTTCAGAGAATTAAGGTAAGCTAAATCTGATTTCTTATTTCAGCAAGCTTGACTCTAGCTAAGGACTTTTTATGGTGAAAGATGGACTATTTTAATGCATGCATTTTTTTTTTTTTTTTTTTTTGTAGAATGAGTTACACAGCTTGAACAACAACTGAAGTGTGCCACTGGCTTGAGCAAGAGGGTTATAACTTAATAACTTGTATTCCTTTTTTGTTTTGAAGAGAATGATATTGATGGAGCAACCCTCAAAATTCTCTCTGAGAGGATGTCAGAGAGATTAATCCCATCAATAAAAAAACAAGCACAATTCCTCAAGCATCTCGAGCAGTTGAAGTCATCATCATCATCGCCATCATCATCATTGTCAACAACAACAAGAAATTGGAACAGGTAAAATGCTGTCAAGATACTGTAATTCTGGTCATTTGTGGGGGAAACTTTATTTCTCTACTAGTTACAGTCTGTTCATTACTATTTCACACAGCTCGGTCTAACATATTCTTGCATTTTTCCATATTACAAAGACCTCATGATGAGCAAACAGCTGGACCTGCTTCACTGGGTCAGTTTGCTTTCCTCAAAGCATTAAAAGATACACTTGAGGCAAAGGATCCACAACTTTTGTCCCCTCGGAGAAATGATCTGTCACTGTATGACGTCCTCAGCAGCCAAACAATGTAGGTTACTTTTATCATTATTATGGAAAACTACTGCACATTGTAGCTTTAAATTGAGATTATACTCCATATAATGGCACTTTAAGACAACATGTTCAACTTATTCTATTATTTCTCTCCCCAACCAAGGTATCCCTCAGCCAAACAATATAAAGAGATTTTAAGCCTGCTCATACGCAGATGTCCCTTCATGCGGGAGAAAATTGGTTCAGGACATGTGAGTAAGCACAAAATGAGTCTGTTAATGTATGTTTGCATATCTTAATTGTATAGATATAGCTACTGTACATACTGTATCTCAATATATAATAAACAGAAAATGCATTCACCTAATGTTCACATTTGCCAAAAATGAGTGTGTCTATCTTTTACTGTATAGGTGTATTTTACAAAATGGCTTGATGTTGACAAATCTGGACAATACTGAGGTCAACAATCATCTCATTTTCGACTGCACTATCCCCTAAAGTAAACAATTCCTCTCTTGGTTGTAGGATGATTTACGTGAGTCTCTAACAAGTTCAGGAAAGGCGACCCCTTATTGGTGACTCAATGGTGCAACAAATGTGTCCAAACTTTTCTGTGGCAGGATCTGGAAAGAAGCGCCATACTCCGGGTCAACCAAGCCAGCTTTTCTACATAACCAGGCCCGCTGTAAGTCTTTGGAAACAACATATAACTTAAGCATACTTTTTAAAAAATGATCATGTATACCTCATCTTAGTGGTTACCTCTTACCATATTGTTGTGTCATTTTTCATGCATCATAGGCTCAGGAAGATGGAGACTTTGGAGAGGATGAAAGGACCATTCAAGCTCATATCCAAAATATGTCTACAGAGATGCTTAAAGTACACCCAGATGAGAAATCATTAAAGGAGGGAATGAGACAAACACGTGCTTACTGAAAAACCTTCATGGCAAATGCCAAGGCTGAGGAAATCATTGAAAAGTTTCCAGCACTGGGGCTTCCTAAAATAGTTGAATTGATCATATTTAATTTCATGTCTATTACTGCATTTATGATAATCAAGTATTTGGAGCTAATATATTTTTGTCCCTCCTTTCAGCGTCTGTGGGAGATGAAGGCACAATTCCTTGTTGAGGCTGATCACAAAATGGTCACACACCATTGCTGGAGATTACATGATGTGATTATGATGCATAATTACAGTATGATGCGTCAGGCCTGAGTCCTATCATCATGTTGCTGATTCCACAGGACCTATGCTCACTTTTGACTTGTTTTCCCCTCGGACCTACAAAGCCTCTCCTCTTCTGTTGGACTGTCCTCAGAGAGTTTCCCCTCCTTATCCAACATTGTTCCAAGTTTTTTAAATAAAAGAAAAATTCTCATTAAAATTGTTTGAATGTGTCCTCAATCTCAACATTATAAACAACCACAATATAGTATAAGTAATGAAATAATTGTTTTGCCTGATCTGTAGAATACAATATGGTTCTTCATAGAACCCTCAGAAAATGGTTATTGGTGAAACTCTTGAAATATGAAAAGGTTCTTGGTGGAACTCCCTGGATGGGTTCTAGATGAAACCTTATGAAGGTGGAATGGTTCTGGATGGAACCTCCAGTAAGGGTTCTTTGTAGAACCTCTCATGGGGGGTTCTGGGTGGAACCTTTCACAGACGGTTCTAGGTAAAACCCTCCAAAAGGGTTCCAGATGTAACCTTTATAAACGGTTCTACCTGGCACCAAAAAGGGTTCTCCTATGGGGACAAGCCGAAGAACCAAATATGGTTCTAGTTAGCACTTTTATTTCTAAGAGTGTATTTAATGTTCTCACATATTCGGCAAATTAATTTGTTTAGTGTTTTCTACAATTTTGTATTATTGTGTATCACAAGTAATTGGTATAGTAATTGGTAAGCAAGACAGCCCCTCCCTATTTAAAGATGGCTCCTTGCCACCGTTCAGCATTTGTCTGATGAAGGTCTGAGGACCGAAACGTCACTACAATAAATATTTAATGCAAGTTATTCAGTGTATGGGATTCCTCCTCCTTTTACACTAAAGTCATATTCTATTATCAGACCACTGCAGAGTCTCTCCCACTGAAACCATCCTACACAGGGGCGAAAATCCCATTTCATTATTGGGGGGGCACCTCTATTGTTTGGCCCCTTCTTTGCTCACTGTTCTATTTCCACTACAGCCCATCAAAGTAGCTTTATAACTAGAAACTCAAAATAAGCTCTAAAACTAGAGGAAATACCTTGAATAATCCAACTACATCAAACTATTCTTCAAAAAACAGATTTATTGTAGTGTCAACAAAAAACAAAGCAAGATACGGCATCAAATAGTGACAGTATATGTTTGAGCTGTACGCTGTCCCTTTTAGATCAAATAAGAAAATGAAATGAAACTATGCCACAAAATAATGCAACTTCAAATGCACAGGGCAAACTTAATGGATGGAGGGGTCTTGTCCCCCCTGTGGCCCAGGGGGGACATCGATCAAATCTCGATTAAATGCGTGTAATAATAATGCCCCTGTTGTAATTTTGCCAGACACCCCCCTACACACACACACACGTGCCTGAGGCACGAAAGTGTGGTGTGCCCCTCCCTTCCCTCTCTTCCTTTGTGAACACGCAAAGCGGTCACACAAACGGAGGCGCCTGTAGGCAGCTGCATACTTGCCAACTCTTCCGATTCACACGGGAGACTCCCGATTTTTAACCCTATCTCCCGCAATGCTCCCGGTCAGTAATTTCTCCCGCTAATCTCCCAATTTTACAGTGAAGGAAACAAGTCAGATTGTGGGGGGTATTTGTCAAAGCATCTGGCAACACTGGCCTGCCTGCGGCCGGTGATGTGACTAAAGGCCGGATTATGGTTCTGCGGAGACTCGAGGCAACGCGCACGCAGTTCTCACACAGGGCGTGTGTGCCCAATTGTTGACGTGACATTGCATTTTCACTGTCACACAAGATAAAAGTGATTATAATTAGTATTGTCATCATTTAAAATGCAGTAAATACTTTAACATTTCTTTCTTTTACATTAGCCTGTTGTTCTAAAAACTGATTTTTTTTATTTTAATTTTTTATTTTGTCAAATCCCAAAATTGTCCTATGGTGTGACTGTCTCAGGCATGATTCAATAAATTACAACTTTTATATATTCAAAAGAAAAGCATTAAATGGTTGGTAAATACCCCAGGCATAATTCTGAAAGGGTCTATTTCAGTAAATAAAATTTTTTTTTTCATGCATATATTTCTGAAAATGTGGGAACTTGATACACTTGATGTCTCTGAAAACCATGTCCTGTTTTTAAATCGGGCAATTCCACGGACACCTTTATTTATTTGGATGATCCCATTGAAGATCTTATTACTGAGGCCCCCCATGAAGCCCATAAAATACACTATATTACCAAAAGTATTCGCTCACCTGCCTTTACTCATACTATGAACTGAAGTGCCATCCCATTCCTAACCCATAGAGTTCAATATGATGTCGGTCCACCTTTTGCAGCTATTACAGCTTCAACTCTTCTGGGAAGACTGTCCACAAGGTTGAGGAGAGTGTTTATAGGAATTTTTGACCATTCTTCCAAAAGCGCATTGGTGAGGTCACACACTGATGTTGGTCGAGAAGGCCTGGCTCTCAGTCTCCGCTCTAATTCATCCCAAAGGTGTTCTATCGGGTTCAGGTCAGGACTCTGTGCAGGCCAGTCAAGTTCATCCACACCAGACTCTGTCATCCATGTCTTTATGGACCTTGCTTTGTGCACTGGTGCACAGTCATGTTGGAAGAGGAAGGGGCCCGCTCCAAACTGTTCCCACAAGGTTGGGAGCATGGAATTGTCCAAAATGTTTTGGTATCCTGAAGCATTCAAAGTTCCTTTCACTGGAACTAAGGGGCCAAGCCCAGCTCCTGAAAAACAACCCCACACCATAATTCCTCCTCCACCAAATTTCACAGTCGGCACAATGCAGTCTGAAATGTACCGTTCTCCTGGCAACCTCCAAACCCAGACTCGTCCATCAGATTGCCAGATGGAAAAGCGTGATTCATCACTCCAGAGAACGCGTCTCCACTGCTCTAGAGGCCAGTGGCGGCGTGCTTTACACCATTGCATCCGACGCTTTGCATTGCACTTGGTGATGTGTGGCTTGGCTGCAGCTGCTCGGCCATGGAAACCCATTCCATGAAGCTCTCTGCGTACTGCACTTGGGCTAATCTGAAGGTCACATGAAGTTTGTAGCTCTGTAGCAATTGACTGTGCAGAAAGTCGGCGACCTCTTTGCACTATGCGCTTCAGCATCCGCTGACCCCTCTCCGTCACTTTACGTGGCCTACCACTTCGTGGCTGAGTTGCTGTTGTTCCCAAACGCTTCCATTTTGTTATAATAGAGCTGACAGTTGACTGTGGAAAATTTAGGAGCGAGGAAATTTCACGACTGGATTTGTTGCACAGGTGGCATCCTATGACAGTTCCACGCTGGAATTCACCGAGCTCCTGAGAGCGGCCCATTCTTTCACAAATGTCTTGTTTCACAGTCTGCATGCCTGAGTGCTTGATTTTATACACCTGTGGCAAGGCCAAGTGATTAGGACACCTGATTCTGATCATTTGAATGGGTGAGCGAATACTTTTGGTAATATAGTGTATGTAGATGGTAAGTTTTTGTCTCAGAATTGTTAAAATATTTAGCTTGTTTCAAGCCACTACAAAAGTGTTCGGTTTTGTTGTCCTTTGGTGTGACAACCCTAAATTACATTTTATACTAAAAATTTTAATATTACACTACATAATTATGGAAAATGATGAGGATGTGTCTTGCAAACTGCAAATGACAGGTTTGTTAGCAATAGCAAATTCATTAGCTAACACAAAAGGCTGAAACGTCCTTTGGTGTGACAGAAATGTCCTCCGGTGTGACACCTGTACACTGTCACACCAGAGGACAAAGACGTCACACAAGAGGACAATGTTTCTTTAACAAGCATTTTAAATAATTAAATAAGATTTGTTTAACACATCAAAATTATTTTTGACCATCTCAGTGCTATTAAATGTAATAGTTACATTAATTAAAATTCTTTCTGCTGTTTCTGCAGAAAAGTTGTACTGTTTTAGAGTGTCATGAAAATATATATAAAATGTGATATTTCATTATTTGAGATGATAGAATTGAGGAAGAAAAATGAGTGGGAGTGAGGAATTAAGTGTTAATAACATTGATGGATAACAAAGCTAATAATTTTATGAGTTATCATTGTTTTTGTTTATAATACATTAATTGAAGTACATGCTTATAACTGTAAAATGATCACATTGGAACACTATGTGTAATGAATTATAGGCACTGGGATAGAAAGCGTTACCACATTTTCTGCAGCAAGCAATGTGGATTTTTGTGGATATTTTATTTTTATTCAGTTATTTAGTTATTTTTGACCTAGATTGTAATGTATTGTCTGTGTCATTTTCAAACAGGTATCATGAAAAGAAGGCTGACGGGAGAGTGGATTGAATTGCTACCATCTCTAAGATGGGCATGTACCGGCCATCTAAGTATTAAATATTCTTGAAATTGTCTTGAAATTTTAGAATTAAACACATGTATTTGAATTAAACCAAGAACACTTTTAGTGTTCAAGTTTTAACAGTGTTTTCACTGTCAAGGAGTCTGAGTTCATTTCATGAAAAATGATTGTTTGTCGTTTTTGTGAAACATGGCTCATATAGTAGTTTGTATCCTGTTAAATGTTCTTTCTTTTTAAATATACAACTTAATCACAGTACATTTGGGAAGATTTTGTGGCGTTCAAGTTTCAGAAATATTTGCTCCGTAAAAAAAAGTCAGTTGATTTTGTTATTTGTTTAAAAATGTGTTTTATGTGTTTTTTCATTTTACAATGATTGTATTGTATCAAAATTAAAGCATTCTTCTTTGACATATTCAAAAATCAATAAAATACCTACATAATACCTCTCTTTTTCTCTTTAAAACAAGAACTAACGTTTTTGTCCTTTGGTGTGACATAACGTCCCATAGTGTGACACACATAAAAGAGCCAAAAATCAGTTATTATGTAAAAATAACTTTAAAAAATAGTTTAGTATTACATTAAGGGAGATATAATCATCAGTCATTCACTCAATTGGAATAATTTTTAACAGCTTTGACAGGATGACAGCAAAGTTTGACATGTGTTTATTGTAAAAGTCCATAACGTCATGGAGAAAAAGTAGTGTTGTTCATAATTTCACATTAAGTAAATAATACTATATGAAAATAAATATCTAGTAATACAAAATAAATATCTGTCATGCTATTTGTATATTACAAACATTATTATTATTAATTTCAGTTGGAATTTTAGTAATTCTTTTTTATGTCACACCATAGGACACATTTATGGCACAGATCAGAGAAGATGTCCAAAAAAACAGTGAAAAAACTGAAAAAGTTAGTGAGCCCTTATATTTTTTAAAACATCAGTTTTCATACTACATAAAAAATGTCTCTTTTCTTAAAAATTGTGTTTTTTTAAAAAAAGCTTCTTTTTTTTTTACTACCTATTCGTCAACTACCCACATACCTCTGCGTTAAACGCTAAGCAATTCTACGCCACAACGCTATGGGCTGCGTTTTTTTTATGCAGACCTACTAGACCCTGTGGCGTATGGTCACTGCTCTTCCTGTTGTTGTGCCAGCAGCGCCATTTTTAAAAGGAGCAGCAGTAGATCCAGATCCAGCATGATCCAAACTTAGGCGACTCTTTCCCAAGCACCACTGCCACTCATGCTGTGTGCTTTATAGAGCCTCATTTCTGGCTCCGCCCACACAAGCCCCAGTGGCACAGTGGTTAGTGTCTCTGCTTGCCATGCAGGAGACCACGGTTCAACTCCCCACCTGGGCAAGAGCGACAACACTACACTACCTACAAACATGGCCATGCAGTTATTTCTATGTTACAACACTTCCAGTAATCGCTTCTGAGGAAGACTGGAGACACAGTCGAAACTGTCAAGCAGGTATGAACAGCTCATTCTCTTGATTTGTCTGAATAAAAGAAAACACTTATATATCGCAATAGAAGACAAAATGAACTTAATCAGTTAGACTGCAGTCTGCCTTCTGCTAATGAAAGATTTTAATATCATGGAGTATATCAATGGGAGAAAACATAGAAATAACGAGAGCTTCATCCTCTTCTTCTTCTTCTTCTTCTGTATTTCGGGCAGACCAGACGCATATATGCGTGCTGCTGCCCCCCGCGGCTGAGTGTCGCATTATGTAAGAGAATGGAATATGCCAAAACACGGGAAGTTGCCAAATAACATGTAAACGGAATATTCCAGTTGCCGCAGCGCAGTTACCCGAATCGGAATATTCAATAACAATGACAAATGACAAATAGCCCATTAAAATTTGTCTGCAGAACACAGCTATGTGGCAGGGTATTGAAGTTAGGCCATGGCAGTTACAGTCTGGTGTGATGACACCAAGCAGTCTTACCCAAATAAACATCGTAATCTATTGTTGGTCTAGGCAGCTACAGCAGGCAGCACAGGGAAGCAGCTCTCTGCTGTCCTGCAATAGGCCATCTATGAGCATTATTTATGGGTATTGAAATAAATAAATATGCAATTACGTACATGTGCCTGTAATAATGTTATTTTTTTTAAAAAATCTCACATTACTATAATAAGGCAGCCGGTAGTTCCGCGTGCTGCAGAAGGTGCCCTTTTTTTCACTTGAGCACCTGCCCCCCAAAATGTCTGTGTACGCCACAGGCAATGAATCATAAACATATACAGTGTGTAGTTCATAAAAAAGACAATGATAATTCATTAATGATAGACTATCTCAGCACAGAAACTATTATTCCTATGATGTGTTTTCCTGTCAAAGATTTTTGCTGTTGTTACTGTACCGGTGCTGCTTGAGAAAATGCAGAAGTCAGACAGGAAAAACTCCTTCAGACTTCAAGCCATTTATCACAGTTGGTGATAGCCTTGTTCAAAACATTTAACTTGGAAAGTAAAGACACACAGAGAGTGATCACATCCCAGGGTGAGCAGCACTAAACCAAAGAGACTGTTTGCTTCCTCACAATAGGCACAAAGCTTTAAAGTATGTCTGTCTTTGCTAAGCTCTTGCTATGTGTATCTTTGCTAAGCTGTCTGTGTTTCTTACACACCGAGGTTTTTGAGGCAAGATTGCAGCCTTGATAAATCACTTCTATAAATCCAAAGACCCAGCAGGACTGGGTCAGAGGTGCCTGCCATTTCCTGAATAACAAGTTTCATTTCAAAATATTATTCTATATGTGAAATTGTGGATTGATTAGTATCTAGAAAACACACGTGTTTTACCCCCCCTCTCTCAAATGCCAATAAATCAAACCAATCAAGGCTAAAAATAAGTGTGTAGCAGCCCTAATGAACCCTCCAGTACTGATTTCAAAATATGATAGACTGTGATTAGATTCACAAAGAATTTTCCTTTTGGAATCCAACAGATTTCCAAGCAGCGTAATGCATCACTTGCCCATAACATATAATGTTAAGAAAAAGTTACACAGGTTTGGCTAACCTTATAATTCCACAGCATTTAACATGCACACTGGAGATTACATTCTCCGAGCATTTGAAACCCTCAGCAGCTCAGTAAAAACTGAAAATGTGATTCTGAGGCAGTTATCAGCGTTTCCAGAGTAGATATTGTGCTCTGTCATGGAAAGTCAGGTTAAGTTCCTCTCTCTAGGGCAAAATGTCTCAAAAATGTGTACACAGGGCCAGTTCCCTAATGGCTAATGTGTTAACTTTTACCTCAAGCAACAGGGTCCTGGACTCAATCAAAACTGAGTCTGTCCAGAGACAGGCCTGGGTCAGTCTCTGTCTCTGTCAGAAACGGGGGCAGCCAAGAATTGGAAAGGCCTAAGGCGGTGAGGGGAGAATATATGGAGAAGTTTATGCATAGAGTGGAATGAACGAAATAAATTAATTCCCAGTGTGTCTTGGCAGGATATGGCATGGAAATGGACGGGGGAAATGTCTCTTTTCCACTAATCTGCGCATCAGCTGAGACTGTGAACCAAAACCAGTGAGTGTCCTGATTGAGGGGAGGACGCTTTGACTGTATAGTGTGTTGGAGGGAAGGTGTCCCCGGGATCAGATGGACCCCTAAATCTTTCTAAGAGGCTGAACTGGGCCCAAACTAAAGAGGCTCAGCAGGAAAACCAGAAGCTCTAACATATTGTCTAAGTCCCACTGCTACTCCTTAAATTGCACATTTTTTGGTATTTAGTTGATGATGTCTTTCAGAAAGATTAAAAACAAGTGGGCAAGAATGGGCTCAGGATCTTGCTCCAGGATGCTTTGACAGGACTGATGAACTTTGACTTTATTTCAAAAGATTTAAAAATTATTGTGATTTTGATGATACCTAAAAATATTTATCAATATTTTGACTCCCGAATTAAGGGGTTTCAAATTTTTTCATGTTCTCGAGCTCCAAGCTTACATTCAGTTAAAGTGATGTTGCCTAATGGGGACCTTTATATCATTTGATATTTGATTGATATTTTGATTTGTGTTCATTATTAAATGCTTGTGAGAAGCATCTGAAAGCAAAAAGCAATCGGACATGAACCCAGCATCACTAATCTGACATATAGATATATTTGAATAATTGTAAATATAGATTTCTTGTAATTTATTCATTTATTTATTTATTTTGTTTATTTATTTATTTTATATTATTAATTTTATATTTTTTCAAATGGCCATACATACATACATACATACATAAAAATCTGTACCGAGATCCCATGCTACATTAGGTAAATAACTTGTATTACACAATTCAAAGGCTTATATAAATGAGATCTGATGGAAGGACTCTGCAACCACTGACTTTATCTCATTCACTCTGTCCTCTACACTGTAGTGTCTGTGTTGCTGTTATGCTGTGTTTGTTTTGTTTGTTATTTGCTGTGTCCCAAATCGCGCACTTCTGCACTTACACTTTTGAGTGCATAAGTGCGTTCACACTGGAAATATTACAAAATACTAACAAAATTAAGTGCACTGTAAATGCCCGGATGTACACTCAAAACGGTCAAAAAATTGAGTGTGGAACGATGGACACTTATCACCCTCACGGCACCACTGACCGGAAGGAGCTAGCTAAAAAAGCTGACTTAACTTTTCGTTCTATGACTGTTAATATGTCACTTTATTAGGTTTTTTTTTTTTTTTTTCAGGCGAGAAAGTAACCACGTAGATTCCAAATATGTGGTCAGTTTGTCCAAATAACGTCTGTTTTGAAAATTGCTTCGATGTTTTCGGATAACTCTCAAGCTAGCGGTTATGCAAAGTACAGTCACTTCCGGTTGTCTACAAAAATAAAACTCTAATAAATTAGAAGCAGTGGTGATGCTTTTATTTTGAAGATAGGATGTGTACACGTCTACTTCTGGATAACTTTACCACCGAAAACCACCGAGATGGCGGCTGGAGAAGTCCCTGCGCTTGCCGGTAGTGGCGGGAGTGGCGAATTACACAAATGTAAGTTGTAAATATATATTTTTTTCACGGGGTACCACTATAACATAACGGAATAGAAATCACGGTTGGGTTAATTTATCAGTCTGAGTTGATTTACTTCTGATACGGCGTGATGTCAATGGCTAACTATAAAGCTAGCGCTAGCTTAATTGCTAGCTAACTTGTTAACGTTAAGGGCTTAGGGTACCTGCCGCGGTTCACGAATATTTAACTTAACTTACAGTTTGTTAAGTCGGTTACCACAGATGTAATGATGGTCTTCTACAGTGGAAACAACAATTTAACGCTTAAAACGCCTCAGCATGCAAAAATGCAGCAGCACAGCATTATCTATCTATGTATAAGAAATCAATGCAAAATTCTGTTTGAAAGTCCCACTGGCCGCCCTCGGGTCATACTTGTATCAACAGTTTTGAGTTTCTGTTTTGATCTAATGGCTATGAATATTCTGGTCTTATCAGGGACGGACGAGAGCACAAGGTCCCTCATTTTGTGGCGGGCTGCCAACGCCTCCCGCCTCCCGCCTCCCTATATTCACAATAACTTCCTTCGGTCAGTTGACTACAGTTTATGAAGAAGGCAAAAGGAGCTGCTGTTAAAATGTCAGCTCTAAGCAGATTTCCAATGGATGAACTATAACTACGACCTTTGCCGCAGCATGTGGGCTTAATGTAAAAGCACCTATGTAAAAAAAAAAAAAAAAAAAAAAAAAAAAGTTACACTTAGTTTTTATCTTTATCAGATCAGGGTTGAATAATCATTTAGCATATTCTGAGTAATGATGACATAAAACAGGCTTCTTGGCTTTGAATATTTAAGACTACGTTGTCTATTAAATCTTCATAAAATGGAAATTTGTCTTTGGCTCTGGCATGGGGATCATAAAGACAGACACATAGCACAAGAACAATAAAAATGTTATCAATTTTATTTTTGATGTGTGATGTTTGGAACGTATTGCCATTGTTAAGGTGCAGCATAGGAGGAAGCTGGGGTTTAATGGCTGGTAGTACAAGCAGACCTGCTGATGAAGACTAGGGTGAGTGAGGGAGTATACCATGAAGAAGGTTTGTGAGGTAAACAGAGAATAGATTTAATTGCAAGATTTTAAAATTAATTTGCTGTGACATGGGGAGCCAGTGCAGCTGAATCACCAGGGGAGTCATCAGAATTAAATGTGCCAGTGTTAGCCAGCTGGCTAATTTTCAACTGCAGTCCTTTGGTGAGATGTTTTGAAACCCATAAAGTAAAAAGCAAGTAGACTCCAGAACGAAGAGAACAAGATGCCATAAAACACTAAGCTAACAGGAAGGAACATAAGCCATACAAGGCAACAGGAAACATTGGAACATCCATAAAATAACACATATACATTTTTTTTATATTTACAGTGACCTATATGGCATTGTCATTGTTGGGTGCATAACATTGCAGTGCCATTCTGTGCCTGTCCTCTGCCCCACAGATGGCACCTGGAGGTACTGGCTCTGGGTGGTCCACTGCTGCTCCCTCCACATCAACATCCTCTGGCTCCAACAAATCCCCGTTGCTGAGGCAGATGTTATGCAGCACAACACAGCAGGCGATGACCTCAGGGACATAGAGGATGTCCACCTCCAGCGCCTTCATGAAAATGGACCTCCACCTGGTCTTCAAGATGCCAGAGGCCCTCTCCACAACACACCTCGCCTTTGACAGATGGCTGTTGAAGTGGGCCTGGAGCTGGTTTTGGAGAGGCTGCCTGTAGGGAGTGATGATGCTGATGGGACTCCTAAGGCAGGGGTACCCAGCACCCAGATCTGGCAAAGCCTCCGCAGATGGGAGGCGTACAACCTGGGGGAGCAGAGAGAGGACCTTCTGGCTAACTTTGTGGACTGCCCGGTGTACAGTGGCTCGGGGCATATCAAATGCTCTAGCCACAACCCGATAAGAGGTTCCACTGGCCAACCAAAACAGGAAGACCAGGGTCTCAATGACCGGTCCCCAGCTGTGGTCACATGTCGTGCCGAGGATGGCCATCAGACCACGGAAGGATTCCCGGGAGAGACGGAAGTCCACCCTCAGGTCACTCTGACCATCAAAGTACAGTGCCAGCACTGGCACTGCAGCATTTAGCTGGCAGTACTGCTGAGGGTTTGGAGGCTGAAAAATAAAACAAATAAATAAATAAAAATATAACACACACACACACACACACACACACATCAGTCCCTGTCAACATATAGCATGTTTAATTTTCACTGCCCTTTAAAACATCCACATCATGTATTCTGTTAAATTGATTATGAAATTCATGTATTTATTTATTTATTGTATTTATTCTACTGTATATTGTATTTATTCTACTGTATATTGTATTTATTGTATATTTATTCTGATATAAATTTATTATAAATTATTTTTTGTATGATGGTAAGTCTGTCTAAAATAGGCTAGGTACTGCACTGACTCAGCCACCACAAAAACATGTAATTGTTAAACATACCTGTACATTTTCAGCTCCTAGAAGGAGCTGCTGTAGGAGACGGCGGCGGCGTAATCTTCTCCTCACACGAAATTGGAGAAAACGAAACATTCTTCAATAAAAAATGATTAATTTCAGAATGAATCAAAATCAATCAAAATCGTTGAACAATAGAGCTATTTTCAGGGCAACTGTAGTCGGCGGTAAATCTCCGTTTGGAATTACAGAAGAGGAGGAGAAGAAGAGGCTGTGGCGATCGTCATTTCCGGTAAGTGCACAACGGGAAGTGAGCCGATTGAGACACCCCTTCACTGTCGAAATTCGCGCACTGTGCCAGTGAGTGTACTGTCAGCTAAGTGCACTCACAGACAGTGCACAACGGAAGTGCGCGATTTGGGACACAGCAATTGTTTTTTTTTGTTTTGTTTTGTTTTTTTTTTTGTATTGTGATGTGTTTTGTCTTTTAGGTGCTGCAGAACAAGAACCTGCTGTAGAACAGTTTTTTTTTTTTTTTTTTTAAACTGAGTCAGGCCAGCTTCGGGCGAGCTCGGATGACGTCAATGAGTTTACGGAAGTGGCTAAGTGCTTTATATCCAAGCTATTAGATGATACCATTCCTATGGTGACTGTGAAGGTTTTTCCTAATCAGAAACCGTGGGTGGATAAGTCTATCCGCGAGGCTCTGAAAACACGTACCGCTGCCTATAACCAGGGGCTCATCACCGGAGATATGTCACCGTACAAAGCGGTAGCATACAAGCTCAGACAAGCGGTGAAAGCGGCTAAGAGGCAATACAAGGATAAGGTGGAGGAACAACTGTGCGACCGCGACAGCAGACGCATGTGGCAAGGACTGCGGACGATTACGGATTATAGAGGACGAGTGAACACCTCGGCTGTTGTGGACTCCTCACTGGCGGAAGAGCTTAACACCTTCTTCGCTCGCTTTGAGGCTGGCGGCGCTAGTGCTAGCGCTGTGGCTAGCACAAGCGCTGTGGCTAGCACAAGCGCTGTGGCTAGCGCAATCGAAGCAAGTGACCTGACCGGTCCGAAAACTCCACCAGGTGATTTCACTGATCACCCCACCTCCAAGCAGAGAGGAGAGACTAATCAGTGAAATCAGCTGGTGGAGTTTTGGGTTGGAATGAAAACCTGCAGCCTCTTTGCCCTTCATGGCACCAGTTTGACACCCCTGCTCTAGAGCCTTTCATTTCTAACTATGCGGCCATAGCCCTCAGTTCAAAAGTGAGAGGAATGGAATATTCAGAATTTTTTTTTTTTTTTAAACATCAAAATAATTCAACAATTTTGTGTCTCTTATTGTTTTTGTATGAACAGTTAAGGTTTTGGGTTGGTAGATTCTAAGGCAGAGGCACAACACTCTCAGATAGTTCAAAGTCAAACAAGGAGACTGGCCTGGTGGGCTAGATGGAAGTTGTACGGTAGACCCAGAGCTGCAGCAGGTGATAGGAGTCAGGACTTGATCTGGACACACAAAACAGAATTCAATTTGCCAAATGCAGGATGAAACTGCAAACAGACTAAATGATGGCTGGAAAGTGACTAACAGGAGTCAACAATCTGGCAAGATCTGGAGGTTATAACAGGACTAGATGGGTGATTGTTGATGACAAAGAGCTGAGCAGACTCAATCCTAACTCCGCACACCTGACTCCAACTCTGCAATTAGACCACACTATCTCACAGAGATTTTTTGATTTTTCAAACCTCTTTTATTTGTTCAAACCGGTTTCAAAAAAGAAACAAATTACTAAACAGACGAATGAAAAACAAATACAGACCATGCTTAATTGAGAATACGACCAAAAAACAAATGATTGTCTTTCACAAAACACAAAAGTTGCTTAAGGCACCAAAAACTCTTAAACTCCTCCAAGTTATTGGTTAGGCTATAAAAACTAAAATCAGCTCTCAGCCTGGACTTCAGCATACGAACAAAAATCATTTTTACATCAATGTCTGAAGAGCCAAGAGCCTGCTACTTTGTTTTTCCTGCTAAGGTAGACAGCCATTTTTGCCTGACCTAACAGGAAGTTGAAAAACTGGCACTTTGATCTCTCCTTTCTACAATACCTGTAACCCAGAATAAACACCTGGTGCGAAAAAACTTCTCCAAACAAACAAAACATATCTGCCAACATTTGGAACAGAGAAAACAGTCGAACACACTCAAGAAAACAGTGAAAAATTGTTTCCCTTTGTGTACAGAAGGGACAAATATCACTTACCCCAGGATTTAACACACAGACAAACGCATTAACTGCAACCGCCCCATGTAAGACTCTCCACTGGAGGTCACCTACTCTCTTTGTTAGCGGTGGTTTGTACAACGCTCTCCACTCAGGCCTCTGAGCCTCTGTTAGGCCCAGATGAGCCCTCCATGGAGTATCTGTACGACGCTGTAGTTTGTCCTGATTAAGCATTTTAACCAAAAAATAATACACGATTTTCAAATCCAAACATTAACTGCCAAAAATGGCATGCGACGTTAATTAGACTTTTCAATGGGGCGGGCTAGGAGGGGGCCGGCGAAGTTTGTGCTCGAATCTGCATCGGAAAGGATCAAAACGATAGAGAGAAGGCAGAGAGGAGAGAGAGAAAAATGTTGCAATGTCGCAAGTTTAGGCAGCTTACACTAGAACAGAGTGTGTGTCGCTGTGATTCTAGTAGGAAGACGGGAGCAAACGTGAGAAAGGATTCTTCGAATTCCAGTGACTCCGATGGTTACCATGGAGACGAGCGACCTAGGCAAGTTGTGCTAGCCGCGGAGGCTAATGTTGCGTTCAGGCGCCGAAAACTGACCACCAACCCCGGCTTTGTCATAGCTCACGGCAATCTAGTCGCGTTTCACCGCAGCCCAGCCCTATTTACATAATTATTCTGTGAATAGTTGAGTTGAGTCTGAAAATGGCTGGCAGCCAATGAGTTAAACACAGGAACAATTTTTAAACCAGGAAAAGAGTCAGTACTGTCCATTTCAACCTGTCCGTTGTAGTGAGCAGCGATAAGTGCCAGCTCAGAGCTGGTTAGCTGCTGTTTCCAGCCTCTCAGCAGGAGGCTGCTTACTCTGACCGACCTGACCCCCAAACATGAGGCCAGACCAGCAGCATGGTCCAGGTGAGGGCCGCACACCTCCACCACACGGCCCACTGTGTAGATTTGAGCCTCACAAAGTCTCTGAAGCAGAGATGGCCCAGCCTCGCAGGAGAAACGAGTCCCATGCACCACCGGCTCCTTAAGAAGCCAGAACAAGGAATCCCCACTCTTTAGTCTCTCTTTATGGAATAGGCTCCACACTTTCAACAATCCTTTATAAAAACAAGGCAGATGATCCAGCTTGTAACTATTCAGGTCCATTAAAAACAAAGCCTCGGCCAGAACCAGCCCACTACACCGTTCCAGTAAGCTGCGGCTACAGGCCTCCAGGCTAAGTCAGGGGGTCCAGTCAGGAAGCGTTGGATAAACGAGCCTGAAGGCAGCCCCTCTGCTCGCCAAGTGGATGAGTCCATGTCCTCCTTCCTCCTTTGGCAGAAAAAGAACGCTTTGAGGGATCCAATGCAGGCGATCCCAGAAAAAATCAACCATGATGGACTGGATTCTAGACAGCAAATTCACCCGGGGGTCTGAAACCGCTAGCGGTGCCACAACATGGAGGACACCAAGTTATTGATGATTAGGGTTCTGCCTTTAAAAGACAATTTGGGTAGAATCCATTTCCATCTTTTGAGACGTCCTTCAACCCTCTCAAGAACATTGTCCCAGTTCTTGGAAGAGAAGGTATTCCCACCAAGGTAAACTCCAAGGCATTTAAAACCAACTGATTAAGTTTATTTTGTCTTCTATTGCGATATACAAGTGTTTTCTTCTATTCAGACAAAATCAAGCGAATGAGCTGTTCATACCTGCTTGACAGGTTTGACTGTGTCTCCAGTCTTCCTCAGAAGCATCATCCAACATATTGCTGACGTGTCATTTATCAGCTGATCGGCCCGACAGACCTGTCAGAGTCTGTCGGGCCGGCCACGCCCCTCTCTCCCTAGGTCCCGGTTGATGGTGCCGCCCGCCCGCTTCCTGATCTCTATAGCCTCTTTTATCCAACGTTTGAATTTGTTGGTTTCCGATGTGATGATTTTCCCCTTGTCCCAGTCCATGATGTGGTTGTTCCTCCTGCAGTGATCTGTGATGGCTGATTTTAAATTTTCTTGCTCTGCTTTGTCTTTCCGAATCCGTGTGAAGCGTCCTGCTGTCTCTTTCTCGCATTCTTTTTGATGTTCTTTTTTCCTGGCAGATTTCACACTGTCATAGCCCACAATCTCTCCCACAGCCAGACTACACTCCTCCACCGACACACCGACTCCTGGCGAAAGTTTGACGGCGTGCCGGCGAGTCAGCTTCTCCAAGCCGCATGCCATGTTTGGCGGCGACAGCCGCCAAACAAACAACAGAAAACTCCCCAAATAGATACAACAAATAAAAACGATGAAAGAGAAGTTGTGCACAAACACCTTAACCACCACCCAGTAAAAAAAAAAAAAGAGCAGAAAGGTTTGAAAAACCACACAAACTTTTGTCAGTCGCTCTCCAAAACGTGCGTGATCTTCAGTTCTGCAAGGAAATCCTCAAGGTCCACAGAAACTGTCCAAACCATGCAATTAGAGCAGAGCTGGGACACTTCCCTCTTTCTCTCCACATGATCAAGAGGTCAGTTAAGTTACAAGTTCACTTAGCACAAGCTGATCCTGATTCCTATCACCACAGAGCCTTTATCAATAACCTCCTCTGCCCAGAGACAGACCCTCTGACAAACATCAGAGAAACCTGCCACCTCAAATTCCAAGACCTCCATCATCTCTCCAAAACACACTTGATGTCTATAGACGAGGAAAACAAAATTACTTATATCAACATTTGGAAAAACGAAATGAAATCCATCAACAAATTAGAATGTTATCACTCATTGAACAGAGAATATTCTCTAGCAAATTACCTAGTCAGTGTAAAAATCCCTAAACAGAGACACACATTAACAACATTGAAAGATTGAGATTGAAGAGAGATTGAAAAAGGTCGATATAAGAAAGAATGGAAGGCCAGAGAGCTGAGAGAATGTAAACACTGTTCATCAGGGGAAACAGAAAGAGAGGCTCACTTCCTCCTCTCCTGCCACCTGGACCAAACTGTGAGACAGACGTTCATCCAGCAGGTTACAGCAGCAGACCATCATATCAGGGGAAAACATGTGACGAACTGCTGAAACTCTGTCTGGGAGAAAATTCACCATTCACACAGCTCGCTGCACAATACGTAAGACTCTGCCATGAAATTAGAGAACATGAATGCTAATTAGAATTCCTTGACTATATGGTGTTTCCATAATAACAAGATATAGTCACATTTCATATGTATTTGATATGGTTGTATTTGATATGGATTTTTTTTTTAATATAAACTGTAGCCTATGTGTTCATTTCTTTTTCAATATGTTTTGTACTCTGTAAAGAATTTGTGAATTTTGAATCTCTGAAATGCATTTGTTTTGCTTTTGTTTATTTTGATTGGTGCTTTGGCAACTGTGTTTTTTCAAACATGCATGCCAATAAAGCAAATTTGAATTTGAATTTGAGAGAGAGAGAGAGAGAGAGAGAGAGAGAGAGAGAGAGAGAGAGAGAGAGAGAGAGAGACTAGGAAGCAGAGGGCATGACACAAACCCTTTCAAAATTTGCTTGATTTCTTTCAAAATTTTGTTGTTGACAATGGCCAAATAAACACAAACGAAGAAGTCACCAGAATACATTCTCTGTGAAAATCTGTGTAAGCCACTTGCAGAGTTTGTGGAGAGAAACATCAATTTTCCCTTTGATATATACTGAACTTTCTGTAGATAAAAATCTACAGAAAGCTCAGTATGTATCAAAGGGATACATACTGCTGCTCAACCTCATTTTTATGCACACACACCCTTGATATATTTGGACCCAGGTCTGATCACTGTGACCCAAAGCTCAAAAATAAGATGAGGTCAGGTCAAATGTATTTCTATAACACAACTTTACAAACTTAACTAAGACCAAAAAGACATCACAAAAATCACCCCTTTACCCAGACAAGAAAAGCACAAATCAGTGATTTATGGAAAAAAAAACAAAACAGGAATAACACGATATATAAGAGTACATTTACTGTCAGCAATTTAAATGCATCATAGATTTTACACTATATCAAGATTTTTCTTCTTCTTAACATGTTCTGCAGATCAAAGTAACCCTGGATCTTGCAGACAGGTCCAAATCCTTTTTCAAGACTTCAAATTTACCAAGCAGTTCTTATGTTTGATTTTGTTCCTCTACACTCAGATCAGCTCCCTCTATTCTTGCCTCTAGCCTATGGCTTTTCCTCTGTGGTCATCAAAGAGGTTAGTTGTTCTGTAGTCTGTTTCAAGTGTGTACAATATTCTTATACCCCCCCCATCGCCCCCTCCCCACCCCCCACACCCCAGAACCTGCATATTTTGTCCAATAAACTTGGAAAGACACGAGTCCACCAGGGAGAAAGCCTTTGAAATGTTTGCTTTGGTTGTGTCTAATGTGGGAGAGCTTGTATAAGTAACCACACACAGACATCTCAGAATGCATCAGACACTAGATACCTCAACTGTGCCACTAATGGATGTCAGAGTGGCTTCTGGCCCTCAAGATTTTAACTGGTTTCTGATGTATGAGTCCCCAACAGTGTTTGTGAAATTTAGACTCTAGCTTTTGGGAATGACACCTAGCCTTGCATTATTCTTAAAGCACTCGTTTAGATTTTGGATTTCTGGTAGGTAATACTTCGTCACATTTAAAGCCAAGCAGAGATTGTCAAGTGTTTGTGAGGGCACCATTTTATGGGTAAAACAAATCATGATGTAGTGAACCAGAGTTCAAGTACTACACTGTGACCCACTTTAAAGAAACCTCACCTCGGATTTTTATTTGCGGATGACAAAATTAAGTGAATGCTGTATTGTTTGTTCCTGCAGAAAATGTTAATATGAACTACTGCTCTGACAAGAGGTTCTGAGTTCCTCATTGTGGACTGAACAGGTTTAAAAACTCATTCCAGATCTTGATCTTGATCTAATAGCTATTCCTTGTGCCATTGTTCTCAAATTTTGCAGAGCAGTTGTACATTTCATTCTTTAGGATTTTATGTAGCATTGTGTGGTACAGTCTTCAGCTATTTTTATGGTCTGTTGCCATCTGTAGTACTAATTGTGGACTGTGTCTCTATTTTTGAGTGGATCTTTTTGTTTGACCTCTCACTCCCTTCCACCAAGACGAGAAAAGTAAAGCTTATACAATCTTACTTTGTCAATGGTGTCAGATTTTGTGCACACAAAATCTTAGATCATGTCCCTGAAATACTAAATCAGTGTCATGAAACCATTTGTTTGCACAATTTACTTTTTGTGCTCTTAATTTGATTTTTTATGCTATCAAATTCATAACATTGTTCCCATGTTTTAGTTACACTGTACTTTCATCTAAAGAAAGCATGCCAACAATTTAATGGATAAGCTGACAGGAGCCATCTGTGTAGTTGGGGTTCTTTGATTAAGGTGTATTTTGACATGGGGATGCATTATGGAGAATACTGAGAGCCCCTTCCTCTTATGACATTATAGGGAGGTGGCGGATCCTAAGGGTAAATGAACTCTGCCAGTATCAATTTGATCAAGGTCTCTTGAATTAAGTGAAAAGCAACAGCAAGGCAATGACAAATTGCATGGCTATAGATGGAAGTACACACATTTTACAGGAGGGGATCCCAATTTTGAATATACTATGATTTTTTGCAATTTGAATACATATTAAATCATGCAATTTATTTTGAAATTTTGGGGAACCTGAATGCAATCTCAGGGCACAAATTATGCAAAACATGAGCACAATTTCTTTAATTTGAGAGCCTGAGATAGCAAATTGATAACTTAATTTAGTACATTGTACATGTGGGAAAAAAAATTCTGTTAACTCTCCAGGGCTCAGTACAAATGTACATTGTTACTGTGCTTTGACAACTACCTCTCTGTCTCTCTGTTTCTGTGTCCTTGGGATCCTAGTGATGGCTGGTGCTTCAGGTACTTACTTTCTAGGACTGCCTTCTGTGACTAGCTCCCTCAAGTATTAATTGACCACTGGTCCCTGTCACTCAGGCTTCTGAATGCTTGGGCACTGTAAGGGAAACAAATGGGTGTGTGGGAAGGTCTCAGTGCAACTTGATGACCTGGAAAAAAAGTCAAGAAGAGATGAAGTCATCCTTGACCCCATTCCAACTAAAACTAAGGACAACAACTGAGAAAGCAATGATCCGTTAGGTCTCACATTTCCACCCACTAGTGTGTCTGATGCACACAGGGACACATATGTTGGGTTGGCCCTGTACATGCCCTGATGGTCAGTTATCTTCCTACAGAGTGATCAGAAGGTCTGAGATTGAGAGCCTTGTTGAGAGTCTAACAAGTGATCAGCAGAGAGTTTTCATCACTCATCAGCTTTAGAAGTGGTTGGCCTCATTCCTATGACTCAGAAACCTTTTCGGTTCAGTTCACCAAGATTTATTCCCCTGCATGTATATTCCAGTCCTTCAAGAAAAATCAACTATAGTGTGCAAAAGGAAATTGTAGCCTACAAACCACATTCAATGGTATGGAGTGTCATGGACACTCCGTACCATAAAAAAATATAACTGATGATGAAGTTGTTCTCTCTGCAAAAACATAGGGATCCAAATATACAAAAACTGAGGTCTGTGTTTTGTCACAAGGCTAAATTTGTGACAAGGCATGCCAAGCACACCACAAATCCCTACGATTCCACCAAGATGAGACAACCTTCAAAGTTAAGGCTCCTTTCCACGTCCAAAAAAGGAGCACCATCCTCCTGCAGATCCATCCACACCTGACCATCAGAGGGAAATTGCTTATGTTTCCATTACTGAAACACTCCCCAAGACTGTCATATGTAATTAGCTCCAGTCCTATGCATTGATGACTTCTGTTGGGGAAGTATTAACATGCAACCCCCGTCCACCCCCCAACTTGTTAACGTGTGTACTTTTAATTAAGTGTCTTCTGGATCCTCACCACATGTAGAAACTGAAGTTGAACAGTGTCCAACCTTGCGAACCCAAGGAAATGGCTGCACACAATAAGCCAAAATCCTGATCTGTTCTTTCTCTACCAGCATGTTTCTCCAACAATCAAAGTGAACCAGTACTTTTCTAGAGTTTTTCATGAGATTTCCTGCTGTTGCTTGCTGAGGACAAGAGGAAGGGGGGATGTAAAATGGGAACTCCCCAGGAATGGTGATTACTGGCTGCTGAATTGAAACAAGGAGCCAAGGAGAAACCAGATCTGAGCCTATGAGAAGCATTATGGTAGTTAAATTGAATAAAGACTTAGGGCCCTATCTTGCGCCAGACTCCCTAAACCCGCTATTTGCGGATTTAGGATTTAGGAAGAGGCGTTCCCCCGTAAAATTGCTGTCTTGTGCACTTCCCGCTATCCGCAAAACACCTGCGCTACCCGCTATATTATGTATAGGCGTGTTTTGGGCGTTACGCCAGTTAAACCAATCAGTGTGCCAGGTGCCATTGCCTTTAAGGGCAGGCTGCGCTATCCTAAATCCTAAATCCTAAACCCGCGATGGAGAGAGGAAGGTCGCCACGTTTTACGGAACAGGAGGTGGAAGTGCTCGTGCATGAGGTGAAAGCCAGGCAGAGGAGGATCTACGGGTCCTCCTCAAGGCCTCCCAGAAGAGATGAGGCAAGGCAGGCGTGGGCTGAGGTAGCGGCGGCCGTTTCCGCGTTCTCCGGTATCAACCGTACTGTTGATCAGTGCAAAAAACGGTTTGATACAACGAAGAGAACGGGGAAACAAAAGGTAGGCTGGTCTCTCTCGCTCTCGCTCTCTATCTATCTATCTATCTATCTATCTATCTATCCATCCATCTCATTTATAAAGTAACGGAAATAGCCTAAAGCCTTAATTTATACTAGTGTTTAATCCATTGGGATTTTCCCTTTATTTTATCATACTGCTGTACCTTGAAATTGTCAATAAAATATTTCTTCAATCAATCAATCACTCCCAAGGCCGCCTCTAACAGACGTGAACGGCTGGCCACAGGAGGAGGACAGGCTACGGTGCAGGTTCTTACTCCATGCGAGGACCTCGCCGCCTCCACTCTCTTCCCCGAGACTATTCATGGCATCGGGGGACCAGTGGAGGTTGGCGGGGGCGAAGGAGGTAATTAAATAATTTTGCCAATTGCACCTGGTTTTGTTTAGGTCCATTTCTTGGCAGTAAGGCCATGCTTGCGTAAATTATGCACAATCATTGGACAGTACTATGCGCAATCTCTGTCATTCCTCATAACACATTAATCAGAGATAGGCCTAGTCATTACCGCCATGTGTAGGTGTGGAGGTAGCCTATTCAGGCCAGGTGTGTACACACACAATTCCAACGAAAAGCAAAATAACTAAGGCAGCACACTTGTAATCCAAACGAAAACAGATCAAAGAATTATTCAAGATAATAATCACATGCTAAAACTCCACAAATGAATGTTCATTAATTAAATATAGTCAAAATGGGCATCCACTTAAGTCATTCACAAGCTACACCTGCACTAAGTTAACTCTGAAAATAATGTGTGATCCAAGTTAATTAATTAATGTCAACGCAGAAAAAATCACCATATGAAATCCCATCAGATCAAAATGACTACATTAAACACTGAGGCATAGGCCTCTTTTAAAAAATATATTTCAAACATGTGAAAGCAAGTGGCAAGTATGCTACAGTATCAATTACAAAGGGGAAAAATTAGGCACATGTACAAATTGAATGAACATGAATTATAATTTATTCTAAATAAACAGATGAATAGAGTTATTGATGATTAAGGATGATTTTCCATCATTCCCGCAGATGAACCAGTCCATCTAGCCACCGTAGCTTGTCCTGGCGACGAGGAGGAGAATGTGGACCAGGAAGGAACGGGGGGAGAGCAAGGCGAGGAGGATCCTGGCGAAGGGCCGTCTGGTCCAGCAGCAGCTACGCAGAGACCCCGCCGATTCAGGAACGTGATCCGACCTGAGGACCACCCAATTCTCGACATCCAGCAGGCGGGGTTCCGCATGCTGGAGCGGGAATTGGGTGGCCTACGGCGGGGTCTCTGCCGCATCAATCATGCTATGAGGCGGCATGAGCGGCACTTGAGCGCTTGGCTCACCTGGGGCCTCCAGCTCCGATGGCCCCAGTGGAGCAAGGCGCTCAAGTGGCCCAGCCGCCGGGAACTCCTGCGCCTCAGGCTGCACCATCTCGCTCTCCTCCCAACACCAGAGCGCGCTGCCAGCCTCCCACTTCTCCTCGTCGTCCCTCCTGTGGCCGGCCGTCTCGTCGTGGCCCACGCCTGCGAGTGAGGGGAGGAAGAAACTTGAAGTGACCTCATGCATGAGCATCTTCATTTTTTTTTTTTTTTCTTCTTGTTTTTTATTTTATTTATTTTTTTTCTGTATTTTCATCAGGGTACTATTATTTTATATTAACACATTCTTCACTGTTTGGTAGGCTACGTAGGCCTAATAAAAAAAAAAATCAATCAATCAATCAATAAAAAATCAAGCCTACCCCTTGTGTGATGGAAAATTAAAAAAAAAAAGAAAAAAAAAAAAAAAAGAAAAAATGCGTTTCACAATGCAGTTCCAAGTCCCCCTCCCGTCTGAAATGAAGCATACAACAAAAAACCATTTTAGAAAATACCCACAGCCAATTAAATGCATACATTGCCTGCAACAATTTACACTTTATTCTTTATAAAGCGACTTTGAGTAGCCTATTTAATGAAATGCAAGGCCTATATGAATTACATGTGTTATATTGTTAGTAGCCTATACTGATTGCACAAATTACTTACCAGGTAGGCTGCAGATGACATGACTAGTGGTGTACCAGGTCCGCTGCCAGCTGGTCCCTCATTTCCCGTGCTACTGCTGGCACTATATCAGCATTTGGAGTCGGTACCTGCACTTCAGCTTGCCGCCTTCTATAGTCCGGTAATAATCTATCCTCAAACTCCAGCATCATTCCATGGCGTAGGGCAATGTTGTGCAGCACACAACATGCCACAAAGACAGATGCTACTTTCTGAGGACTATACTGCGAGACCCCACCTGACCTGTCCAAGCAGCGGAACCGCATTTTGAGCAGGCCAAATGTTCGCTCAATGACAATTCGTGCGCGTGAGTGTTTTCTATTGAAAGTGAACTCACGCACACTTGTTGGCGTCATGTATGGCACCATGCACCACATCTTTAATGGATAGCCATTGTCACCCAACAGCCACCCATCCAGAGGGGGGTCCCTCTGGAAGACTGCAGGAATGACCGACTGTTCCAATATAAAAGCGTCGTGGCTACCTCCAGGATGATTTGCGTATACATTCAAGATGTAACCCCATGCATCGCAAATCACCTGGACGTTGATGGAATGGGTTCCCTTCCGATTCACATAGGCGCCACTGTTCAGAGCCGGAGCCCGAATCAGAACATGTGTGCAGTCGATGGCACCCAGAACCCTAGGGAACCCATATCTTGCCAAAAAATCCCGCTTTACCCTGCGTTGTCTCTCGGGTGTCACAGGGATGCCAGTGATGTACCTACTGGCATGTCGGACTATGCTGGCAGTGACTGCAGTTATAGCCGAGCTTACGGCAGATTGGGTCATGCCTCCAATTGAGCTGAGTGGGTGTTGGAATGACCCACTAGCATAGAAAAATAGTGCCACAGTAACCCTAACAGCAACGGGCAAGGCATAGGGACAGCTGCCAGCGGTGTCTACATCATCTGCAACCAGATGACATAATTCCGTCACTGCCTGACGGGAGAGGCGCAGTTTTGTGACACATTCTCGTTCTGTGGGAAATAATACTTATGTTGTATTATTATTATGATTTCAGATTATTATATCTAATAGATATCATTGATATGTATTAGATATAATAATTATATCTTATTATAAAAGCGGAAAAATGATTGATACAAAATACAAACAATATAGACTTACCTGACAGGCCCAGGTAGCTGATGCGCTGGCGGTACACGCGTTCTGGGCGTCTTCTGTTAAATACCTGACGATCAAGGTGATCTAGAATGATTTCTGCCATTTTCTCAGGGGTTCAACTGAGGCTAAAGCAAGGTAGCTTTTTATAGGCGAGTTAATTGGGGAGGTGGAGCCGCATGAGCACGTCCACCTGTGTCCAAGTGGACGCGCACTGAAGCCGCCTGGGCGCGCTCTTGTAACAACCCAAACTTTAGGGATAGCGGATAGCGGGTGGTCAGGACCACCTGCTATCCGCTTTCCCTAAAGTGTGTGCGCAAGATAGCAACTTTAGGGATAGCGCATGAAACACGCCCACGGACACACCTCCAGGCGCAAATGATGCAGTCGGCATAAGGATAGCGGGTAGCGGGTGGCGCAAGATACCGTTTAGGGATAGCGGAAGCTCCTAAATCCGCAATTTGCGGGTAGCGGGTAGTGGCAGCGGATAGCAGGTGGCACAAGATAGGGCCCTTAGGCTCGCCCCATCATTCCTGATTTCTCCCGGCCCTCCCCAACCAACACCTCATAGTAAAGAAGAGATCAATAAGTCACTAAAAGAAATAAATAATCCTTTGAATTTTTGATAGAGAAGGAGAAAGACAAAAAGAGGTAGCAAGGGTTCAAGTAGCAGGGGGGCAATTTCAAAAATGAAGCACTGTTAATCATGAATAGGAGTTACTGGGCTAAATTAAAGATGCAGGAACTGTTACAGATGAAAATGGTAGCCAAGGACTCCCTCCTGACCAATTGCAGACCAGGTGCCTCATCCTACTGGCTTGCTTTATTGAATAAAAGGCAATGATTTATACACAGGTGCCAAAGCTTAAGTCAGATTTGAAATCATTTATCCCATCAGAGGGGTGGAGAGTCTGAGGTTTGATGTAAAGAGCTGGAGTGGTGGGGGGTATATAGTTACACACCAAAAATAATACAGAGTCCAAACCTGGCAACATTGTGATGCAAATAAACAAGTCCCCTGACAACATTGAAGGCAGGTGTGGCAATGGTGGTGGAAGCTCCTATAGAGAAACCAGTTACCGAACCATACCAGTGATGTTGAATGTTTGGCTCATTTATTATAATTTACCTACATTTTACATTATAACAAACCATTTTTTTTATCCTGGGTAGAAAAGATTTTACAACATCCCTTGAGTTTCAAATTAGAATTTTTGATTCGAAACAACCACTATGTAGTGTTCTGCTTCTGCAGTTGCCACCAGTCATAAACACCAGAACTGCACACATTTCCCTCGAATATCTCCCAGAGCAGGGCAGTAAGCAGCGTAGCTAAGCAGATGTCTCACTGACAAGGAAACAGTTGTTTTGTAGAAAGTAAATTCTCTACAAAGCTCCTCTTTGTATTAACTTGTAATCTGACATAATTTCTATAATTTCTTGTCAGTGGAAGTATATTTAATCTAATTGTGTTACTCTCTACTGAAAGGGGCAGCAGGAGCAGGCTTTTCCATTTCAAAATCTTGAAAGAAGGTATGTTCAAATGTTGCCAGTAATAGATATGATAAGGACAAGTGGTTGGCTATCAATAGAGCAAGGCAGGGCCCAAACCACTCTGTGCCTAGGGCCCCCAGCTGAGTGAGTTTACCATACATTTTTTATGGCCAGTTTCAATATGTTCACATTGGTGCTTTTTGATTTCTGGCTTAGGCTTACTGACAACACAGCTGCTGAATTTGATTATATGATAATATGAGTTCTTCTCTCTTTCTTTCTTTTTTTTTTTGTTATAGAGTCTAACTGATGTAGTCTGGACTAATAGCCCACACACATGCACTCACACACTCACTCACACACACACACACACACACACACACACACACACACACACACACACACAGAGAAGCCATAACCTTGCCATAAAGATGAGTACAAGTATAGAAACTGTACATTTACACATTATGGAAAGGTGGATGATAGTAATTCACATACTGTTGGGTCTGGATGGCTATATTTGAATTAGAAACAGAGAGCAGAAACTAACCCTAAACTTCCAAACAGGATCTTAGCATAGAAAAATGACAATTTTCAGCAGAAAAACAGGATATTGCCTTTATTAGCAGATGTTGTTTTTATTTTCTAGGTTGCTGTGGGGATGCAGCAATAACTGTGGAGAATCATCAAAGGGGCAAAGCAACACGTGCATGTGAAGGTGAAGGTTTAGGTTTCACCCCAGGCACCCGTTGCTCCATTTCAAATTTCTGAACGGTTGACAGCCCATTATTTTCATAAATAGAGGAATTGAAATCCACGACGAAACATGCAGGCACAATCGTGAGATTGAAATGGGACCCGTGTGAATTCAAAACATATGATCTCAAGGCATTTAACTTAATGCTGTTAAGAAACACCGAAGGATCATCGAGACTCAGTGGATATACTGAGCCCATGTTGACGAGTTGTAAAGTGTGCATTGAATTATGGTGGGCCTCTCCAACGCACCCAGTGGCCTCTGCACCTGGGTTCAACATTGTGATATCACCAAAAAGAGACTGTTTGACTGATGCAGCAGTGAGAATCCAATCAAGCTTCATCCTCCATGGATATCCACTATCATAACAGTACCTCATCAAAAGATTAAAGGAGACTCCATATTTGTTCAAATTTGCTTTAAAAAATGAGGACAAGGGCAGAATTGAAAGAGAAGGAAATTGGCAATAATCAAAATGTGGAAAACGTCCATTTAAAATATGGAAAAGCATTTTGAGGTTTGCTGTAGAAACCAGATGGATATAACAGTTTCATATGACAGCTATTTCCAGAATACTGGTAGCAAAAGGATCAAACTATTACCATAGCTGCAGTGACTGGATTTGAGGGGGAGTCTGCTTTATTTCAGAGGGAAAAAAAAGAAATAATAAAGAGTCAAGCACATCAGCCTGGGGTTAAATGTATTGCAAAGGACAATGCTATAGATTGACAGACATTGGAGATGCGTATGTCTGAATTGGCAATACCACCAAGTGCCTCTATTTGATATATGACATACAGTACAGGCCAAAAGTTTGGACACACCTTCTCATTCAATGCGTTTTCTTTATTTTCATGACTATTTACATTGTAGATTCTCACTGAAGGAATCAAAACTATGAATGAACACATGTGGAGTTATGTACTTAACAAAAAAAAGGTGAAATAACTGAAAACATGTTTTATATTCTAGTTTCTTCAAAATAGCCACCCTTTGCTCTGATTACTGCTTTGCACACTCTTGGCATTCTCTCGATGAGCTTCAAGAGGTAGTCACCTGAAATGGTTTTCGAACAATCTTGAAGGAGTTCCCAGAGGTGTTTAGCACTTGTTGGCCCCTTTGCCTTCACTCTGCGGTCCAGCTCACCCCAAACCATCTGGATTGGGTTCAGGTCCGGTGACTGTGGAGGCCAGGTCATCTGCCGCAGCACTCCATCACTCTCCTTCTTGGTCAAATAGCCCTTACACAGCCTGGAGGTGTGTTTGGGCTCATTGTCCTGTTGAAAAATAAATGATCGTCCAACTAAACTCAAACCGGATGGGATGGCATGTCGCTGCAGGATGCGGTGGTAGTCATGCTGGTTCAGTGTGCCTTCAATTTTGAATAAATCCCCAACAGTGTCACCAGCAAAACACCCCCACACCATCACACCTCCTCCTCCATGCTTCACAGTGGGAACCAGGCATGTGGAATCCATCCGTTCACCTTTTCTGCGTCTCACAAAGACACGACGGGTGGAACCAAAGATCTCAAATTTGGACTCATCAGACCAAAGCACAGATTTCCACTGGTCTAATGTCCATTCCCTGTGTTTCTTGGCCCAAACAAATCTCTTCTGCTTGTTGCCTCTCCTTAGCAGTGGTTTCCTAGCAGCTATTTGACCATGAAGGCCTGATTCGCACAGTCTCCTCTTAACAGTTGTTCTAGAGATGGGTCTGCTGCTAGAACTCTGTGTGGCATTTATCTGGTCTCTGATCTGAGCTGCTGTTAACTTGCGATTTCTGAGGCTGGTGACTCGGATGAACTTGTCCTCAGAAGCAGAGGTGACTCTTGGTCTTCCTTTCCTGGGTCGGTCCTCATGTGTGCCAGTTTCGTTGTAGCGCTTGATGGTTTTTGCGACTCCACTTGGGGACACATTTAAAGTTTTTGCAATTTTCCGGACTGACTGACCTTCATTTCTTAAAGTAATGATGGCCACTCGTTTTTCTTTAGTTAGCTGATTGGTTCTTGCCATAATATAAATTTTAACAGTTGTCCAATAGGACTGTCGGCTGTGTAGTAACCTGACTTCTGCACAACACAACTGATGGTCCCAACCCCATTGATAAAGCAAGAAATTCCACTAATGAACCCTGATAAGGCACACCTGTGAAGTGAAAACCATTTCAGGTGACTACCTCTTGAAGCTTCATTCATAGTTTTGATGCCTTCAGTGAGAATCTACAATGTAAATAGTCATGAAAATAAAGAAAGCGCATTGAATGAGAAGGTGTGTCCAAACTTTTGGCCTGTACTGTACATCACCTTAGTTTTGACAAAAATAAAATATTCACATGATGGACTGCTACAGGATGTTGTAGCCAAAAAATTTTTTTATGTTTATATGTACATTGGGCAGTATACAGTACATGTCATGTGTTTCAGAGAGAGGCTGAGAGTCACTGCATAATAATGATTGACAGGAAAGCATATGATTGGCTGACCAGCCAATCACATGGCTCCACCTGCTCTGCTCAGCCATAACAGAAAACAGCTGTGGTGATGGCATGAGGCTGAGCTGATGCATTTCAAGTCATCTTCATTAAACACAGGTTGATGTAGTGACTGTTTTGCAATATCAAATTGGGGCAGAGTGGGAAAAGATAACCGACAGACAAAATCACTAGAGCAGGCATTCTTAAAGTGTGTGCTGCGGGCTGCATGCCCTCAGTCACATTTTTTGTGGCTCATGATAAATTAAGGTGACATCATTAAATGCATGCGTTATATTTGGTCCGGTTCCAATACAGTTTTAAACCAACCTACACCACCACTTTTAAGAATGGTGAAACTGTTCCCCTTGGGCTAAACTGTCAACATATGAATGGCTGCATGGCAATGAGTCATCTCGTGAGTCATACATGACTGTCACATAAAGTGATGTATCTATCTGCAAGCAGGTGAATGCAGTTTGCAAAGACTTCAGCATAAAATGTCATTATGATACCAATCATAAAATGCACAATTTTTGTTCATTAGCAAGGAACGCACAACTAAGCTTGAACAATTTCAAAGAGGCTTAAATGCTATTCAGTTTTCACAAATCTTTTTTAGCCTCATTAACTACAAATTGTGTTTATTAGTTGAGGGGAAGTCCTTAATATAAGTCTTTGGCTTCATGACCTCCCATGACACATTTTTTTTTTTTAATTGTCTGGATTTTATGTAGTCTTATGTATGTGCTTATGCAAAACATTTCCAGCAATCCTATTACCATTATAGCACTGATTCTTGGGAATTTGGATAAAACAGGTTTTAATTTTACCACTCAGGTCAATGGCTTCTTGCTTAACAACTTTATTTAACTATTTGGTACAAAAAATAACAATCCTGAGCAGTGTTATAAGCATTTTTCAGACTTCAGTCATCACCGTCAGACAGAAAACCTGACGGTGGTGACATCTGACGGTGGTGACAAAAACCTGCTCTTTCACATGATAAGCATGAGCTGTTCACATTAGCCATCTTGTTTCCCCCCTGTTGCTACCTACATCAGACCTCTTCTTAAAAAGTATACATTTATTCCATAATCGAATCTAATATTATAATATTAGATCTAATATTCTAATAATATACAAAAGTGACGGTGTTGACATGTTATGATTGTGACAGTAGCAGTGTCCCAAAATATGAAGAGAGTTAAGACAAAATAGCAAACTTCCAGGAGCCTGAGTGGTCTTGAAGCATGCAGTAGAGCTGAAGGTTTGAAAAGGGATCCTCAGGAATGTAACTGACCTTGTATTTGTAGAGTTTTTTGTTTTTTAAATAAATATCTGACGGTGGTGACGAATATGTGGGACACATTTTGAGCAACCACAAAATAATAGTAAATATTGTTCAGAACTCATCGTTTGTAGTTTTTAATACATATTATGATGTACACTTTCATGTGGTAAATATATTATTCAATGAAATTATTACTTTTTGTTGTTTTAATCAAGTTGAAATGATTATCTCCTATCCGAGGACAACTGGTTTTGTAGGCCATGGGCCAACATATAATCATTAAATTGGGTAAATTGGGTCTGCTGCTAGAACTCTGTGTGGCATTTATCTGGTCTCTGATCTGAGCTGCTGTTAACTTGCGATTTCTGAGGCTGGTGACTCGGATGAACTTGTCCTCAGAAGCAGAGGTGACTCTTGGTCTTCCTTTCCTGGGGCGGTCCTTATGTGTGCCAGTTTCGTTGTAGCTCTTGATGGTTTTTGTGACTCCACTTGGGGACACATTTAAAGTTTTTGCAATTTTCCGGACTGACTGACCTTCATTTCTTAAAGTAATGATGGCCACTCGTTTTTCTTTAGTTAGCTGATTGGTTCTTGCCATAATTTGAATCTTAACAGTTGTCCAATAGGGCTGTCGGCTGTGTAGTAACCTGACTTCTGCACAACACAACTGATGGTCCCAACCCCATTGATAAAGCAAGAAATTCCACTAATTAACCCTGATAAGGCACACCTGTGAAGTGAAAACCATTTCAGGTGACTACCTCTTGAAGCTCATCGAGAGAATGCCAAGTGTGTGCAAAGCAGTAATCAGAGCAAAGGGTGGCTATTTTGAAGAAACTAGAATATAAAACATGTTTTCAGTTATTTCACCTTTTTTTGTTAAGTACATAACTCCACATGTGTTCATTCATAGTTTTGATTCCTTCAGTGAGAATCTACAATGTAAATAGTCATGAAAATAAAGAAAACGCATTGAATGAGAAGGTGTGTCCAAACTTTTGGCCTGTCCTGTATACACACACACACACACACACACACACACACACACACACACACACACACACACACACACACACACATATACATATATATATATATATATATACACTACTCACAAAAAGTTAGGGATATTTGGCTTTCGGGTGAAATTTACGGAAAATGTAAAAAGTTCACGCTACAGTGATATTATATCATGAAAGTAGGGCATTTAAGTAGAAGCATGCACTGGTGATTTCCTTATCTCAAACAATTTATTGAAACAAAAGCCACAACAAAAAATGTCAATGTCTCAATAACTTGTCATGTGCCCTTGAGCATCAATTACAGCTTGACAACGACGTCTCATGTTCACAAGTCGACTTATTGTCTGCTGAGGCATGGCATCCCACTCTTCTTGAAGGGCGGCCCTCAGGACATTGAGACCAGCACTGAGGCCTACTGGTCCCTCGTCCAGCGTAAATGCTCCCTGGCCCATGCAAGACGATGACACCTGTGCCTTGTGGTGTGGTCAGGTACCCTTGCAGGTCGTCTAGCACGCAGACCATGCTGATGTAAACGGTTTTGAATGGTCTGACATGACACTTGGGTGCCTCTCACCTTCCTTAAACGTACCTGGAGTTGAGTGGCATTCATCATCCGGTTCCGCAGGGCACTGTTCACAATGAAGCGGTCATCAGTGTGGGATGTGGCCAAAGGACGTCCACTTCTACGCCTTTCTGTGACTCTTCCAGTCTCTCTGTATCTCTGTTGCAACCTACTGATGACACTCTGTGACACTCTAAGCTCAGTGGCCACTTCCGTCTGAGGACATCCTGTTTGAAGCCTCGCAATGGCGAGGTGCTGCTGATCAATTGTTAGGTGTCGTCTTGGTCTCATGATGTCAAAATGTGAACAGCATAATGAGGAGGACTGTTTAAATACCAATTCTAATTGAACCAGGAAATTTATTGGTCGATTCATGGATCAAGCACCTGTTGTGAATTTTGCTGTTAAAGTCCTTGTTAGAGAACAGCAACTTGTGCAAAAAGTACTGAAACACTGAACAGTTGGACATGTGCATTCAAAAGTTTACAGAAGGTCACATTAAGTTCACCTGTAAAGGTTATAATGCATTTTAGGTTCATCCTGAAATTTCACCCGAAAGCCGAATATCCCTAACTTTTTGTGAGTAGTGCATATATATATATATATATGTATATATATATATATACACACATACACACACAAACACACACACACACACACACACACACACACACATATATATATATATATTTATTTATATATATACATGTCAGGCAAGGGCCCTTGAAATTGTCCTAACTTTTCCCCCATATATGGCGCCCCTGGCTGTACTTGAGAGAATCGATGGGTGTTCAGGGTCCTCCATGGCCTGTGGGGCCTGATGCTGGTCAGGTCACCTTTCCTCTCATTGCTCTCACCCCGTCCTCAAGCTTCCTTCAGGAGCTGCCTCTCAATATGTCCTGACAGTGGATCAAAGTGGGATATGCTGCACATTCTCCTCTCTCCCAGAAGTCGGGCATGCTTGTTTTTGGATCCCCACCACTGCCGTCCTCTCCCAGCAGTGATACAATCAGGCTAATGCTGACTCTGCGATGTAATGGTCGGTTTCATTGCCGGCCTGTACTCAGTCCCTGCTGAAATCTGCAACTCAACACTGGCTGTGACACTCTCCAGAGACAAAGCTGGATTTCTGTACCCTGTGGTGATTTTCTTTGAGGATGAAAACCAATGTATGTGTGTCTTTGTGCATGTTTGTCTGTGTCTGAGGGGGCAGTGAACTAGTAGAATTATACATAAACAAACATCCTCAGGTACACAGAGAAATAGGAAAGGTTCAAATACAGGCAGGGATCTTCAAAAAGTTGTTCCAGGATGTCAGAGAGGTGAGAGGAAAGAAGGGGGAGTAGTAGGAGGAGATAGAGTTTATCGATTCCTGAAAACCTCCCTGGTTCCACACAGCAAGAGCTTGGCCTGAAAACTGGGACCTTTGCCTTTCAAGGATGAAAGGGTGATAACGCTGAAAGTCAACTGAATTCTCAGGCATTGATGCCCTGCTTGAAGTCTGAGAAATGAGTCAGCATGATGTCTGTGGCAAGATTCAAAGGTGGAGGGAGGGACTGCCGCCAGTCATGTGTTTTAATTAAAAAGGCTGGATGAGCATGTGTAGGGTCTTGCTTTGACTAGCTGTTCCTGCAGGCCAAAGTTAGCTGCAGTCTGCTGAAGCTCTGTATCTTAGAATGTGTTGTTTTAACTTTTTCCCCTTGGTGTCATCCTACAGCTCCTGTGTCAGCTGGCCTTTGCTCTATTCCAGCACTCATTGAGAACAGAGGCAGAGAAACAGCAATCAATGTCAATTTTAATGTTTTTATTTTATTGTTATTTTATTGTTTTATATACACACACATACATAAACACACATATCACATATATATCACATTTATATCACACACACACACACACACACACACACACACACACACACACACACACACACACACACACACACACACACACACACACACACTGTAAGGTTTGTAAAGGGGCCATTTGCAGAAGAGTGAAGGTGTCCTGGAATGTAGCTCTCTGTTTTGACATCTCCCCATAAAAAGTTAATGATATGCTCCCTCCATCTGGATCCAGTTGCCAGTCTGCTCCAGAGAAGACGTGTCAGGTGTTATTATTTTCCCTCTGTGATGTCTGGATCTGGTTGGAGATGAAGGGAGGTCACTTGGCATACCTTGCATGCTCTCTTGTCATTATGGAGCCACTTGTTGAAGGTCACCAAATATGGTTTCACAGGGTAATAAATCACATTATGAATGAATAGTTTATGTGAATAGCTTATACTCAAATGTTGCTCATGCTTTGGAGAAAAAAAGGCATTAATCATTCCATAACACATGACATAGAGAGAATGTTGTTATCCAAGGAAAAATATTCTTTAAAAACTACCATGTGATGTTTTAAATTTGAACTGCCTTGTAAATGCCACTTTTTTAAATGACTGATTGATGGTAGGATTGGAACAAAAACAATAATCACTTATCCACCTGGTATGATCATTAAAAATATATCTTATAGGATTTACATACTTTTTTATTCAGCTTTAATGACCACTCTGCTTTTTTTCAGGTTCAACCATTTTCTCTCCTCTTCTTGGAGAAGACACCCACAGCAGGACTGGCATATTCTAGTGACATGGCTCTCTGCCAGCCTGCTATCTCCATCATTGTCTCCAGAGGAGCCTAGTTGAGTAGTGGGTATCTGGTTAACTTATGTTATGCTTAAAATTTCAGAGAGTCAGTATGGGTTTTGGGTAGGGCCCGACCGATATGGATTTTTTTGGGGCCGATGCCGATTCCGATATTAGGGAATAAAAAAAATCCGATAACCGATATATCGGACGATTAAATTTTTACATTTTTCAATTAAAAAAAAAAGACAACCTGCTTTGGATGGCTTAAATATAGTTCTAAACACTTGTTACAAAGATATTAATTGAAGGGAGAACATTTTACTATTTTCAAATACTTTTATTATCAGAAATTGTGTGGAACAAGCAGCATATGAACAATTTGAACATAAAACAAATCAAAAATATGATGTGCAAAAAGGCAGTATCATCATGTCATCATGTTTAGCTTTAAGGTGCTGCCATAGGTTGGTTGTGTTTTTTGCTTTTTGCTTGCTTGATCCCTGCCTTACAGAAGCTGCACAAATATTACAGACTGCTTCACCAGTGACATCCTTGGTGAAGTAGTCCCACACCATACTGCATCCACCTTCTTTTGCCATCTGTAAAAAAAACAGTAAGACATAATACACATTAGTTAAAAAATAACGTTACAAATCTGTCTAGTTATGTGAGCCATTTTGAAACTCAGACATTAACCATTTGTCTTACTTGTGTTCACATGAATATGGCGTGTACACTCCTGGCCACTTCACTAGACTAAACCTATTACTTTTAAATGTTGTTGACTGTAAGAAAGCTGATAATTCTTCTTTATGGTTATTATTGAGGTGGCAGTGGGTGTTGGTGTGAGGAGCATCATATTGAGGTGTCTGATATTTTGTCAACCCCACTTACATGCACCAGAGGGTCAAAATACTCTGAACACTTCAACATACTGCTCTGCACACCAACAGCAACACCCACTATCATCTCAGTAAACATAATGAAGTCTGACAGTGTAAAAAGTAATACATTTATTAAAGTAGAATTCATCGTAGGGCTGTTATTGGTGTGCATTACATTGCACAGTGTCTAATGAAGTGGTCAGTGAGTGTAATAAATTACAAATTATTAATAAATTATTATCTGTAGGTAATAGGTAGGTGGATAAACAGCGTCATAAAAGTCTCTGGTAAAACATGATTTGAAATGCCCCTCTCTGATGTCCTCTAAACGTGCGTTCACATTTTCTTTCCTCCATGAAGTTATAACTTGGACCAGAAACGCTTTTTTCTTCCTCAACGCCATAAGTTAAAAAACACAGTTGGTGCGCTGCTATAAATGAATGCAGCCCATAATGATTTTTGCACGGCGACGACGCGTTATCCTAATGTGCTCCGCTAGCATGCAAAGTGCTGAGCAAGGTAATACCGTATTGATCTGAATATAAGACGATATTTTTTCCATTGAAAATGCCCTGAAAAAACGCCCTCGTCTAATATTCGGGGTCTAAGCAAATACACATATATTGTACTTGCATATGTAAACCAGTAGGTGGCACCAAATTAGCGCTTTTCTAGCTGCCCGTGTTTAGGGTAGTGTGACCCTAGCGTGATCCTGTAAACATTTGGGCTGCAGTAGGTGTGTGCATATTTGCATAGGCAACTGGAAACTGGAAAGATGCAGGCAGGGCACAAAGATCCGCTGGAAAAAAGGGCTTCCGAAGTCGGGCAGGTGAATAAATATCGGAGAAGAAGTTATGATTCAAATTTTAAACTGAAGGTTGTGAACGAGGCTGAGAGAACAAACAACATGAGGGCAGGAAAAAAGTACGATGTGACTGAGTGCAATGTGAGACGGTGGCGGTCTCAGAAAGTAGAGCTAAAAAATGCTCACAGCCAGAGAAGGGCTTTTCGTGGTCCACAAACTGGTCGGTTCAGCGCGATTGACAGGAGGGTGTGTGATTTTGTACATGAGAAACGTAGTGAAGGACTGCCCATTACGAGAGCTGTGATGCAGCAAAAAGCTCTTAAAGTTGCCACAGAGCTCAACATAGCCCGCACTGAGTTCAGTGCTAGCATGGGCTGGTGTCGCAGAATGATGCGACGTAATGGCCTGTCCCTCAGACGCAGGACAAGCCTAGCCCAGCGTTTGCCCGCAGATTTCAGAGAGAAGCTGGTGTCTTACCAGCGTTATGTAATAAACTTGAGAAAGAAGCACGAATACCCCCTCGATCAGATGGGCAACGCAGACCAGACGCCTGTTTTCTTCGACATGCCCACATCTGTCACCGTTCATAACAGAGGCGACAAATCAGTGGTCGTGAAGTCTACAGGAAACGAGAAGAGCCGTGTGACAGTGATGTTAACGTGCTTGGCTGATGGGACCAAACTCCCCCCCTATGTGATCTTGAAGCGCAAAACGATGCCCAAAGATTCAATGCCGGCTGGCATAATTGTCCGTGTGCAGGAAAAGGGCTGGATGGAGTCAGGGCTTGTGGTGGACTGGCTCAAAGTGGTGTGGGCCAGACGTCCTGGGGGGCTTCGACGGAAGCGAAACATGTTGGTGCTGGACGCTTTCCGTGGACACCTCACCAAGGAGGTCAAGAAAAAGGTGAAGGAGATGAACGGTGACTTGGTGATCATCCCGGGTGGCATGACGAGTCAGCTGCAGGTCAGTGTCATTTTATTGGGAGAATGAAAAGATACAGTAGGCTATGAATTTATGAGGAATGATTTGAGGGCTGCATAGCCCACATTTCATGTCATGTTTATCAGTAGGCTATATCAGCCCGTTCAGTTGCAGTGGATGCAGGCCTACATGCGTTGTCTATATTTAAGCAATAAGCCCCGAAAAGCCATGGGTTACAGTGATTTTATTGACATTTTGTTTACTAAAGTCTTGAAAAAAATGTAACCTAACGAGTAAGTGGAGCGCAGAGTAGTTGGTTGCTAGGCAACGCTATGGCCGTTTACACTGGCGCAGGGATATTTTGTGCTGCGGTCTACCAGTGGGTTACTCCGCTGCGTGTCGTGCCTTAGAACGCCCCTCAGCCGTTGTAAAATCACTGTAACCCACAGCTTCTCGGGGTAATTGCTTGAATAACAGCCAGCTACTGTAGGCCTATAATGGTTAAAAAAAAACTTGTTACAGGTGTTGGATGTGGTCGTGAACAAGCCATTCAAGACCAATATGCGCAAGAACTACACTGCATGGCTCCTGTCTGGTAACCATGCCCTGACACCTTCTGGAAAAATTCAGAAACCTTCTGTCCGTCTTCTCTGCGAATGGATCCTGAAAGCATGGGCGGACATATCATCCGAGAGCATCATCAGTGGGTTCAAAAAATGTTGCATCTCAAATGCGATGGATGGAAGTGAGGATCATTTGCTGTGGGAGGAGCTGACTGACCAGCCAGCGGCAGAGAGCGACAATGATAGTGGGAGTGAGGAGGAGGAATTCAGTGATGCGGAGGATGCAGCTGAATGAATGTGGAAAAAACAGTTTGAAGTGTTTTTTGGACGTTAATGCTCTGGCATTTTACAGACTGTTCTGACATTGTTTGTCAAGCAAATGTGCACTGTTTATGGCACAAGTTAGGCCAGTGCCCATTTAACTGCACTGCTTTATAGCATTGAACTGTGAGGTGTGTTCTGTGCTCTGCCTGTTTGTGGGGCTATTTATGATTTTAGGCCTATGTTCTTTTTTTCTCCCCACTATAAACACCAAAGATGTACAAATGTACAGTTGAAATGAACAAGGAAAAAATAAATAGATTTTTTTATTCAAACAAGATTTTGTCCATATAAAAAGTATTTTTCCAAAAAAGGATCTTGAAAAAGAGGGGTCGTCTTATAATCAGGGTCGTCTTTTATTCGGGTCAATACGGTATTTAAGCTAGGTCATCCTAACTTTAGCTTGCTAACATATCAGTCAAGAATGACAAACACAACGAGGCACGCCATGGGGAATGGGAAACTTATTGAGTTATTGTTTAATTCACAAACTAGTTATAAACTTACCACTGAAGCAAACCGCTCGGCTCAGTAAACGCGCTGTCAGCTCTTCCCTCTTCTCACTACTTCACTCTGCTGTTTCACTGTTGAGCGTGACCTGAAAGGAGTCTACTGGATACGTAACGCAAGGACATTACTTCTAAGAAAACACCATATTCCCTGCATTTTACTAGTGGAAAAATAAGTGTTAACATCGGCGTCAATCGGCCAACTTTTGGCCGATTACCGATTATTCCCTAATGGCTATAATCGGCCGATTAAATCGGCCTACCGATAAATCGGTCGGGCTCTAGTTTTGGGTTAACAGATCAACATCACAGGCAATAATGGAATCAATTGAGGAAATCACAGATGCAATAGACAACAAAAAACATGCAATAGGAGTATTCATCGATCTCAAAAAAGCGTTTGATACAATTAACCACAACATACTATTCAATAAACTGGAAAAATATGGGATAAGGGTACTGGTATTAGACGGGGTAAAGAGTTATTTGAAAGGATGGCAACAGTTTGTAAAGTTGGGTAATCACTGCTCTGGATATTTGCACATTGCTTGTGGTGTCCCCCAGGGGTCAGTATTGGGCCCCAAATTGTTTATCCTGTATATAAATGACATGTGCAAAGTATCTAGGTGGTTAAAATTGGTTAATTTTGCAGATGACACAAATATTTTTGGTACAGGTGAAAACATTAAACAAGTGGAAACAGTTATAAATGAGGAAATGAAAAAATTAAAAATATGGTTTGACTGGAACAAATTATGATTAAATGTAAGTAAGACTAAGTTTATGTTATTTGGCAAAGGCACAGTAAACACAAAGGTGCGAATAGAAATAGATGGGGTTGAAATTGAAAGGGTGCACGAAAACAAATTTCTTGGGGTTACAGTAGATGACAGGCTGAGTTGGAAACCACACATCAAACATGTACAGTCCAAAGTTTCAAAAAGCATTGCAGTCATACACAAAGCAAAACAACTACTGGATCACAATTCACTTTGCACACTTTACTGTTCACTGGTCTTGCCATATATACACTACTGTGCTGAGCATTGGGGAAATAATTACAAAACTTCATTACAGTCACTTACCATCCTGCAGAAAAGAGCAGTAAGGACTATTCATGAGGTCAACTACATGGAACACACAAATCCATTTTTTATACAATCAAAGCTACTTAAATTCACTGACATTGTATCTTACCAAACAGCAATCATCATGTATAAGGCAAAAACAGACAATTACCAGAAAATATCCAAAATTTATTCAGGAAACGGGAGGGAGGTTAAGGGGGGAATATAACTTCAAAATCTTAAACATACGAACAACCTTGAAAAGTTTCTGTATATCAATTACCAGTGTCAAGCTATGGAACAATCTAAGTGAGGAACTCAAGCAAAGTCCAAATATCAACCAGTTCAAGAAAATGTACAAAAATATGTTGTTTAGCGGGTACAAGGGATAATGATCATGAATAATTATTGGTAATTATCATTGATTAATTGATATGGCATGGTGATGAGAGGCAGAGAAGTCTGCGTGTATATGTATGTATGTATATATATATGCGTGTGTATATATGTAGGTATGTATGTATGTATATGTATGTGTGTGTATATGTGTGTATATCTAATATGTAATTTATTTTCTGTATTTTCTTTTATTAGTATTTTGCTTCCTCAATTTTCATTTCTATATTATGTTGTGCAAAGAATTTGTTTAGTAGCAATCAGGAAGCCTTGTATTATTTGTACTATTTGCATATTCGGAATAAACAAAACAAACAAAAACAAACAAAACAAACAAAATAAAGTGAACAATAACAAACCTTTATCCTTCGGCATTTTTTAAATTTTCTAATCTTCTCTTTTTTCACCCTTGAGTGCCACTACTAAATTTCCGTTCAGGACCCATGTTGCAGCTGTAATCAAGGTATTATACAAGTGCCGTGGCACCTTTAAGGGATGGTACAGTGCGCTATGTGGTGCGCAATGGCTGCACAGTCAGGAGTGTGTGTGTGTGTCAGTAAAGCTGGCGACCGGGGCCAAGCGTGTTGTAATGGTAGCTACAAACGAGAAGAAATAAGGTGTGTGCCCTTAGAGCTTTTGTCAGAAAAATTCCTCAAGACTCAAGCCCGGTTTGTGTGTGTTACTTGCCACTCGGCCATAAAGAAATGGGGGTTAGCTCCAAAATTTGTTACCAACTTCGGCCCTGGAGCAGAGTACAGGTCTCCCCTGTGCGTTCTGACTATGGTCTGAGCACGGAAGCAGGAAAGGTTAACAAAGGCTTAATTAGCAGCATTTAATAGCCACAACACGGCCTTTATTTGTAAAAGTCCAACACTGCAGTGTTTGTAAGAGTATATTTATACAGTCTATGGTAAGAGTAGAAACACAGAGTCACAGTGAGTGTGTGGCCCCTCTGGTGGTTGTGGCCCTAAACAACCGCATAGACCGTTTATGCCATGGGCCGGCTCTGGATCTGTTGCACCCTTATGCCCCACATTGCTTACTTAGATCATTGGACCAGCAGCTTTTAGTAGTTCCTAGAACTAGACTGGCTGAGTCATTCTCAGTGGTAGCTCCCAAACTACTTGGAGTAGCTCTCCCCTCGAGATCTGGTTGCCATATTCAATTCAATTAAAAATCTAACTTAGAAACATATTTTTTTTAAATCACTGTATTCTCTTGATTAGATACAATTTCAATATTAAATATTAATGAAAAATGTTGAGTATTAATGATTTAATTTGCTCCTATGGCCTCATTTGATTTATTGGCTTAGGCTCATCTTGTTTTTTTTGTTTTGTTTTTTTTTTTAACTTTATTCCTGTGGCTTTGTTTTTAACTTGTATTTTGTGCTCATGATTTTTTGATGTTGTGCCACACTTTGGGCAACATTTTGTTGTATTTAAATGCGCTATAATAATAAACTGACTTATGACATGGTTTATGACTTTTTAATCCTTTTTTCTGTGATCAATTATTTATTGTTTGTGAGAAGGGGAGGCGCCATCACTGTCACAAAATTGACAGACAAACCAACTAACCCACTCCACCCCACCATCTCACATCTAATATGATGAACCAAGGCAGTGTACATAGATTCAGAACAGAAATACACCCCGCACATCTACTTCATGACACTGTCATGTTTCACGGTCTGTTTTGCATTTTATTTTCTCCCTCATGTTTCATGCCTTGTACTTCCTGTTTTATTTTGTGATCACTCACCCCTGTCTCTGTTCCAGGTTCCTGTCTGCCCCGCCCCCTCCTCGTCTGTGTTCACCTGTTCCCTGATTGTGTCTCCCGCACCTGTGTCTAATCACTCCCCATTAGTCCTGCTTATATTCCCCCTTTGTGTCTTGTCTCGTCGCCAGTTCGTTGTAGCGTTAGCTCTCGTACCAGCGTTTTTCTCACAGTCACAGTCATAGTCTTCGAGTGTATTACCTTTGCCTGTTTTTTCGACATTGCCTTTTGCCTCACGTTTTTGGATACCTCTGCCTGGTCTGACTGCTTCTCCGTGTACCGACCTCTGCCTGTAAATAAACCTGCTCTTTGGATTCTACCGGTCTCTGTCGTGCATTTGGGTCCTGCCTATTCTGTGCTTTGTTCATGACAGAACGAACTGGCCAGAATGGACTCAGCCGACTCAGACCCGGTGCGTCAAGCCCTTCGTGAGCAGGGCCAAAGACTGGCGCAACAAGAAGACCAGCTCGTGTCTCTGTGCGCGGATTTGAGAGCCCTGGCTGCTCGACAGGACTCAATGATGACATCGCTGGAATCACAGTTTAATGAATTATTCTCTCTCATGCCTCGAAGCGCGCCAGCGGCGGAAACGCCGGACTCGGCTACTCTTCTGGACTCACCCACTGACGCGCAGCCTCTCTCCAGTGCTGTCTCGTCATGCCTGCAGCTCGCCCGTCCTGAGCGATTCTCCGGAGAATCAGGTGATGTGAGGCCTTTTTTGATGCAATGTGAACTGCATTTTGAAATGCACGCTTCGGCTTTTCCTACGGACCTGTCAAGGTGGCCTTCATCATCTCCCACCTCACGGGCCGAGCAGAGGCGTGGGCCACCGCTGAGTGGAGCCGCGGGTCGATAACCTGCTCTAGCCTCGCCGAATTCACTCGAGCCCTCGAGCAGGTCTTCCAGCACACCTCGCCGGGCAGAGAAGCCGCCAGTTCCTTGCTAAGATTGAGGCAAGGTAAGCGTAAGGTTTCGGACTATGCCATTGATTTTCGCACTATCGCCTCTGAAAGCGAGTGGAATGGTGCAGCCTTGATCGATGCATTTTTTCAAGGACTTTCTGAACCCGTGAAGGATCAGCTGGTCTCCGTCGACCTCCCGGGGGATTTGGATGGAGGACTACGTGAGGGATTCCCTCGCCGCCGGAATTATCCATCCTTCCTCCTCTCCTGCTGGAGCAGGATTCTTCTTCGTGGATAAGAAGGATAAGACCCTCAGACCATGCATTGACTATCGTGGCCTGAATGACATAACAGTCAAGAACAGGTACCCTCTTCCCCTCATTTCTACAGCTTTTGAGTTATTGGAAGGGGCCACTGTCTTCTCTAAACTTGACCTCCGTAACGCTTACCACTTGGTCAGAATCAGGGAGGGGGACGAGTGGAAGACTGCCTTTAACACACCAACAGGACATTATGAATATCTAGTCATGCCTTTTGGACTCACCAATGCTCCTGCAGTGTTTCAGAACCTTGTCAATGATGTACTCCGTGATATGCTTAATGTTTTTGTCTTTGTGTATTTAGATGACATCCTGATCTTTTCCCCCGATGAGGAGACTCACACTCGCCACGTCCGCTCGGTGTTGCAGCGGTTGCTCCAAAACCAGCTTTTTGTTAAAGCAGAGAAATGCGAGTTTCACAAACCCTCAGTCTCATTCCTTGGGTTTGTGCTTGCTGAGGGGGAGATCAGGATGGACCCTGAAAAGGTCTCTGCAGTGGCGGATTGGGCCACTCCCAGTTCACGCAAAGAGGTTCAAAGGTTTCTGGGTTTTGCCAACTTTTACAGGAAATTTATCCGTAATTACAGTACTATTGCCTCACCCCTGCATGATCTTACCTCTCCCCATAGACCATTTGTCTGGAGCCCCAAGTGCGAAGCTGCATTTCAGGGTCTTAAGAAGAGCTTCACCTCCGCCCCTGTTCTCGCCCTTCCGGACCCCAGCCAGCAGTTTGTGGTTGAGGTAGACGCTTCCGACATTGGTGTTGGCGCGATCCTCTCACAAATCAATCCCAAGGACGGTAAGCTCCACCCCTGTGCTTACCTGTCCAAGAAACTCTCCTCAGCAGAACAAAATTATGATATTGGTGATCGTGAGCTGCTGGCTGTTAAAGTGGCCCTGGAGGAGTGGAGACATTGGCTGGAGGGAGCTTCCCAGCCGTTTCAGGTTTGGACTGATCATAAAAATCTTGAATATTTAAAATCAGCCAAGAGGTTAAATGCTAGGCAGGCTAGATGGGCTATTTTCTTTAGCCGCTTTAACTTTACGCTCTCCTACCGACCTGGTTCTAAGAATGTCAAACCTGATGCTCTGTCGCGTATGTTTTCTCATGACAATGTTGACTCTGAACCCAAAACCATCTTACCCAAGACCTGTTTTGTTGCTGTGCTTTCATGGGAGGTGGAGAGCAATGTTAAAGCCGCTGCCGAAGGGGTAGCTATTCCCCCCGACTGCCCTGATGATAAACTTTTTGTGGTGCAGGCCCTCAGGGGGGATGTTGTTCATTGGGCCCACACTAATAAGACTGTCTGTCACCCTGGCATTAACAGAACTTTATCTGTAGTGCAACAACGGTTTTGGTGGTCTAAAATGGTTCAAGATGTGACCGATTATGTCAACGCTTGCTCTGTGTGTGCCTGTCATAAAGTCTCTCACCAGAAGCCCTCAGGAGTACTTAGGCCCTTGCCCATCCCTCAACGCCCCTGGTCCCACATCTCCATGGACTTTGTTACTGGACTTCCCCCCTCTAATGGTAACACTGTGGTTCTGACTGTGGTTGACAGGCTTTCTAAAATGGTGCACTTTATTGCCTTGCCTAAGCTTCCCTCAGCCAAGGAAACGGCTGAGGTCATGATGAATAACATTTTCCGGATTCATGGTTTCCCCAAGGATGTTGTTTCCGACAAAGGCCATCAGTTCATCTCACGGTTCTGGAAGGAGTTCTGCAGTCTGATTGGTGCCACCGTCAGCCTTTCTTCTGGGTTCCATCCGCAGACCAACGGACAATCTGAGCGCCTCAACCAGGAGCTCGAGACGGGTCTTCGCATCACCGCCTCCCAGAATCCTGGCACCTGGTCACAGAAACTGCTCTGGGTCGAGTTCGCCCACAACACTCTCCCGTCTGCATCCACTGGTCTTTCCCCATTTCATATTGTTCACGGTCACCAACCCTCTCTTTTCCCCACCATAGACTCTGAGTCCTTGGCCCCTTCCGCTTTGGCCTTGGTGAGACGCTGCAGGAGAACCTGGGAGTGAGCCCACCAGAACCTCATACGGCAGTCCAACCTCTACAAGGCAGCCGCGGATCGTAAGAGGAGACCCGCTCCACATTACAGGAACGGCCAGAGGGTGTGGTTGTCCACCAAGAACCTGCCCCTTCGGGTGGAGTCTAAGAAGCTCGCTCCCAGGTTCGTCGGTCCGTTTCCCATTGTCATGGTCATCAACCCCGTCACTGTCCAGCTCAAGCTCCCAAGGTCTATGCGGGTCCACCCCACGTTTCACGTCAGCCACATCAAGCCAGTCAGAACCTGTCCACTTGTCCCTCCGGCCAAGGCCCCTCCACCCGCCCGGTTCGTGGATGGCGGCCCAGTGTTCTCTGTCCGGAGGCTCCTGTCTGCTCGCCGTCGGGGCCGGGGGATCCAGTACCTAGTGGACTGGGAGGGCTATGGGCCCGAGGAGCGCTCCTGGGTGCCGTCAAGGTTCGTCATGGACCCCTCCCTCATCCGGGACTTTCATGCCTCCCATCCTGATGCGCCTGGGCCTTCAGGGGCCGGCCCTTGAGGGGGGGGTACTGTCATGTTTCACGGTCTGTTTTGCATTTTATTTTCTCCCTCATGTTTCATGCCTTGTACTTCCTGTTTTATTTTGTGATCACTCACCCCTGTCTCTGTTCCAGGTTCCTGTCTGCCCCGCCCCCTCCTCGTCTGTGTTCACCTGTTCCCTGATTGTGTCTCCCGCACCTGTGTCTAATCACTCCCCATTAGTCCTGCTTATATTCCCCCTTTGTGTCTTGTCTCGTCGCCAGTTCGTTGTAGCGTTAGCTCTCGTACCAGCGTTTTTCTCACAGTCACAGTCATAGTCTTCGAGTGTATTACCTTTGCCTGTTTTTTCGACATTGCCTTTTGCCTCATGTTTTTGGATACCTCTGCCTGGTCTGACTGCTTCTCCGTGTACCGACCTCTGCCTGTAAATAAACCTGCTCTTTGGATTCTACCGGTCTCTGTCGTGCATTTGGGTCCTGCCTATTCTGTGCTTTGTTCATGACAGACACAGGTACGTAAGAGAGGGATGAGAAGATCAAAAGTTGCAAATAAACTCTTTCACACTGACTGACTAACATTTAATGTAACGTTTCAGTAGTAGACCTGATGATGGTCTACACAGTGTGCAAGAGTATTTGCAACTTTGTGCATAGTGTGCATAGATTTTTAAAAATAATTAAAAAATACAGTACATCATTTTCATAGGGGAAAAAAGGAAATAAAACATCGTAATATTGCATTGCTGGAGCTTTCTGTAGCATGACTGCATTATGCATTGCATTATGCCAAAACATAAACTATTATTTGCTGGTCAAAGCTACTAGAGATTTTTTTTTTTTTTAATTGTAAATATTTGTGGTTTACTGTCTTTTTCATCTATGTTTACATGTATTTGCTTGCTTACTTGTTTAGAATATTATACATATATACTGTACACTGTTCTTACACTGTAAACCCGGATAAGTTGATTGTACTTAAACCATTTTTGTCAAGTGATTGCCTCAAATGCTTTAAGTAATTGACAGTAGAGAAAATTAATTTGTTCAAGTAGAGTCAACTTAAATGTACAATAGTCAGAATTTAATATTTTAAGATATATACACTTAAATGGTTTGAGTAATCAACAACAGAAAACATTTGTGGAGTTTACTTAAAAGTACAATAGTTAGAACTTAATATTATAAGTCAAATACACTTAAAACCCTAGTTTTATTAAAAATATGAATACCGTATTTCACCAATTAATCGCCCGGCCGCAAATAGCCGCCGGGTTCTTATAAACGCCTGGGGTCTGCACGCATTTTGCGTATTAAACGCCCACCCGAATAACCGCTGGGGCGATTATTTGCATTATATTGAGGTAACCCAAAATAAGGCTATTCACCTTATTTTTGCAGAAGTAAACAGTTAGCCGCACAATAACTGTGCGGCGCTTCCGTTTTCTGTCAAAATAAGAGCGCTAGCTAACGTTAGAACAAAAGGGTGTACCGTAATATTAAATCGACAGACTGAAAATATGTTGGACAGTAGCTGTCATCACGATAATGACCTGGTGCAAAAATAAATAAAGGCCTGCAGCGAATAGCCGCCTGGTTCTTTTAAACGCGCGGGGTCCAAGTCGATTTTGCATATGAAACGCCCGGGCGATTAATTGGTGAAATACGGTATATTAAAAATTAAAATATTTGGGATAAGAAAATTGCAGTTAATTTCTTCTTCTGTCAATGACCACACAATGCGGTACATTTTATTTATTTTATTGAAACACACAACAGATTTACAGTTGCGGGGGGGGGGGGGGGGGGGGGGGGGGCAACACTGACCATGTAACCAGACATACTGCAAGTGAAAAAGGAGAAACTGTATGCTTTGTGTGCCACACAACACAGCAGGCATTAAGAACAGCAGCATTAACACAGAAGAATTAAGAATAACTATGCAGTGAGGACCAGAGTTGGTAAATAAAAACAGCATCTTTTAAAATGTGTCCTCTGTAGAATACTTTCAGTGAAACAAACAATAGACACATCTAGCACAAGACAAATCACATACAAAACGAGCAACTGCAAGAATATTTGCTCCAGTCAGTGCAATGTAACTGTGCAACAATCCAGACACAGAAATTAAGAATTGTGCCATGAGCATAAATGTGTCTTACACTGCAAGCTCATTCTTCAGCTTTTGAACCTTTGGAGGTAGCTCACTTTAAACTTCATTAGTGTTTTTTCAAGCACTTCAGGTACTGCAGGTGGAGTGCGTAGGTAAAGCCAAACAAGAGGCACATTGCTTGAGGTAGGTTGGTGAGTGCTTCCTGCCCTCTAGGATGATACCCACTCTTGAGGGGTTTCGTTGTGGCGATGCTGGGCTTGCAGCTCTGTTGTCCTCATAGCAGAGGATTCCCACTGGAATGATTCTACATAATGTGAGAAACAAGACAATAAGAGGATATTCAGATTAACAGCAATTTGTCTACAATCAGCTGCATGGCCTTCTTTATTATTATGATTTTCATAATTCACTGTGATTTTAGGTACTGTTGTGTAAAGAAGCTGTTAGAGCCAATTTTGTGTGTGTTCATGTATAGGTGTTGTATAAAATGCAGTATAAAATGCAGTAATTAATTTCTTCTTGCTAACAGGGAAGGCACATTATCAAGTTAAAATCAGCTTAAGTTCTGCGAAATGTGTTCAGAAATGCTAATTATCATAACCCATCATCCCAAATAAACAAAACATAGGAGAATGGCAAAACTGATTCAAACACTAATCAAAAAATGTTACTTACTGAACTGCTCTGAAAGAACATAGACACATCATCCCCAAGCCCCAAGCATGACTGGAAGTCCTCTCAGGACAAGGCATCTGATAGCTGTTGGCCAACATACTTTTTCAAAACTACATCGAAATAATTTGAATTCTACACTACTGTTGCAAAACTGTAGGCTATGTATAGAAAACACAAGTAGAGAGCTACTCTAAAAACACAATGTTGCAATCATTACCAAATGCTCACAATTCACTTAAGTCAACCTCAAATTTACGCATATTCAAATGTAAACGTTTCAAACTGGAAAAGTTCCAGCAGTTTCTAATTAGTACTACTTGAATAGAGAAAACAACTCACCTTGTTCACGCAGAAAATGTGTTGTCCTAGGAGCATGCAAAGTGGAAATATGTTGAATTGCTCTCTGAAAATACAATTTAAAAAAAAAATGGTGCAACTTTCCCTGTATCCTCCAACGGACAAGCCCAGACTTGTCTTGAGTTTTGAACCAATCACAACAGGGCAGCACTGAGCCTGAGGTAAAACTTGATAATTTAAGTTTGTTAAACTTACAAAAATGAGTACACCCAATGACTGTCTCATACACTCCTCATATACTCATACTGTTTAAGTAATGCAACAAAACTATTTTTTTTTAAAGTGGTATTTACTCAAACTGTTTGCATAGAAAGAACTTTTGGATTAACAGTTACCCACTCGTGGGTAACTAAGCCTGACACCCAACTCGTCTAGAAACTGAGAATGGACCAGGCAGTCGATAGATTACCACCACGTAAAATGAAGAGAGCCTATTCATGGCTGAGGGAGATGAATGTAAGATAAGAGCCTCAAAAGATTTGAATTTATTTTCCAGGTTAGGGGCCCTATCTTGCGCCAGACTCCCTAAATCCGCAAATAACGGGTTCCCCCGTAAAAGTTGCTATCTTGTGCACCTCCCGCTATCCGCAAAACACCTGCGCTACCCGCTATATTATGCATAGGCGTGTTTTGGGCATTACGCCAGTTAAACCAATCAGTGTGCCAGGTGCCACTGCCTTTAAGGGCAGGATGCGCTATCCTAAATCCTAAATCCTAAACCCGCGATGGAGAGAGGGAGGTAGATTTTCTCAGGGGTTCTACTGAGGCTAAAGCAAGTTGGCTTTATATACATATTATATATTATATTATAGGCGAGTTAATTCGGGAGGTGGAGCCACATGTGTCCAAGTGGACGTGTCACAAGGTTGTACTGATTGAGTAAAATCCCCGGGTCACACCACACACACACACACAAGAGGCAGAGGTGGAACTATGTGTAAACTAATTTATTGACAAGGTAGATTGGGCAAATAAAATATGAAAAATAAAAATATAGCACAGCTGCTGGCTTATGATAAAACAATAAAACGTGCTGGTGTAAATGTCCAAGTTAAAACAGTCTTTCCTCTAAGCAGTCTATATGAGTAATATACTCAGTCCATTCAGACGGCATCCCAGTATCAGTCCGACCGTGTGCGTGGTGAGGCTCCGTCGGGGCGCGCATTGAAGCCACCTGGGTGTGCTCTTGTAAAAGCCCAAACTTTGCTTTTGCTGTTTTTGCGGATAGCAGGTGGTCCTGACCACCCGCTATCCGCTATCCCTAAAGTGTGTGCTCAAGATAGCAATTTTAGGGATAGCGCATAAAACACGCACACGGACAGACCTCCATGCGCAAATAACGGAGTCAGCATAATGTATAGCGGGTAGCGTGGGCGCAAGATACCGTTTAGGGATAGCGGAAGCTCCTAAATGCATATGGGTAGCGGGTAGTGGCAACAGGTAGCGGGTGGCACGAGATAGGGCCCTCAATGTCATAAGCCAAGCCAGCAGTCTGATTATCTATATTGTGAGGAATATCCTGACCAATCACATCGGCTACACTATATGACTCCACACCCACACTAGTTCTACACCTCTCTAATCACCTGCCACCTGCCCAACCTGATCTCACAGAAATCTGTGAAATAAGCACGGCATTTTAACAACGCATTGCGTGCTCTTCGCACATGTCCACTGAAAGTCAATTTGGACCCGTGTCGTGGTGGACACACGGATTCTCGGTGTCAAAGACATCACGCTGTGGATGGTGGTTCTGAAAAAAAGGTCTGATTATTAGCCATAACGTTGTAACCATCCAAGGCAGACTTACCACGAGCTATGAGGATGTGTAACGATGGCATGTGCTTCAGCCGAGTCCACAAGTCCCGTATAATATCAACTTTATTTTAAGAAAACACGTTTTATTTGCAATGTCATATCACGGAGAAGCACTACATTACCCATAATCCTAATGTTTATAAGCGACGTGTCTGATTTGACAACTTTAATCAATAAAGTGCATGAAAGTTCTTCTTCTTCTTAAAAGAAGATTTGACAAAATAATATGCTGATATGTTACGCCAGGGGTTCTCAAACTTTTTTGGCCCAGGGACCCCCTGGAGGGGTCAGACTTTTCCAGGGACCCCCTGACACTCGCAACACCGATAAGCATAATACTTATAACCACATTTGTACTCTTAGCTAGTTGATTAGCAGCATTAGCACATAGCCTCATCCAAGGGCGTAGGTTTGGTTGGGTGGGGACGTAAAAGCGCTCCAAGGCGGCGCCCCTGAAAGTTGATGTTTTTTAAATTTATGACTGCAATTTCATGTCATGTAGAGCTGATCAAATAAACAAGCAAATGATCATAATCAGAAAAAATGAAAAACTAGTAAGGGATTGACATTTTTATACTGCATATATGAATATCTATACTGACTACTCACTCCGTGATATAAACTGCACCACTGTTCTTCATACAGATGACTTTTATTTAAACCACTTGTCACCTTGTTGTCACCACGTCACCACGTCACTGTCGAACTATAAGCACATACACAAACATAAATACAGAATTACCGGATAATTATACAAAAAGATATAAAATAAAAGTACAATAAAATAACTAACAATATTGCTGGGCTAGCAACGTTACCTCAATGGCTGCACATGACCGTGAGGGAAATGAGTCCAGAGGAAATCTTCAAAACTTTCTTCTTCCAAATCCAGAGATAAACATAAAACTTAGTCTCTAAATGAGCAAATGTCCTTCAAAACGTAAATAAAACAAATAGGCTGCCACCACAACTTATTGACAGCTAAAAACATGTCGGAACAACGCCAGCTTAGCAGTTGTCCGTCTTCACCGCATCCAACACCAATGCATAGCGAGCGCATGTGAAAGACAGGTAGGTGTCGCACCAAAATATGTCCCCTGTGCAACAAAAACCATAATAATTAGGAATGTCCCCCATAAAATTAAAAATACAATTTAATAATAAACTCTACATGTAAATTATCAATTTAAATCAGTTTGACTAATTGGGCTTGACAAAATAATAAAATTATCACAAAACAATGACAAATTACAATTTGGCAGTTAAAACAAGTATTTAATAATTCTGTAATGCTGTTAGTTAAAGGCAACTAAAGAAAGACAAGCAGGCAATTTAACTGAGTTCTTGTCTTAAGTGCAACTGTGCATCATACTGTACATCAACACCATACAGAAACAGAAATAAAATAAAATAAATGTTTGACACTAAATACCTAAATACAAACAGATTAGTGTCCATTGTCTTGCTCTTATTTGAAAAAAAAAAAAAAAAAATCTCTGTTGTTGAGGCTCTACAGTTCTATAAGCTTGACATTTTAAATCATGGTTAGTAAAAATGGATAATTCCTGCTTCCCTAGAGACAACAGGCCAATGTGCCTGATAAAAGCTCTCATGTCAAAGAAGCTGAACTATTGTTCTAACTGCCTCCTGATGAAATAAACAGTGAAGAAATCAGTCTGTGTGCGTAGCTGCTGGCCAACCAGTCAAACAAACTCCACTGTGCACGTCCTCCGGCGCTTTTTTACAACCACATGGAGTGACAGCGGGGACGGCCAATCATGCATTAGCAAGAAACAGCAGAGCCAATCAATGAGGAATATTAGGTTAGAGGCGGGACTTCTAGCAGAGACCGGCTGTTAACCCTTTGTGTACCATAAGAATTGACTAGACACTGACGGACAGAGGCGCTTTGAGTGTTTGTTGTTGCTGTTATTTGTGAAGCCGTGCGAGCGCCTGTGAGGTGTCATACCAGATTGCCTGATGTGTAATCACATAAGTAAGCTCCCCAAATCAATCATGGGAGACACTTAAAAATGACCACAGTGTTTATTTCACAGTTTGAAGCCCCTCCCCCCCAAAAAAGTTTTTAAAAAATTAATAATAATAAAAAAAATACATTTCCGTGAATTTTTTCGCGCACCCCACTTTGAGAACTGTGGTGTTACGCCATTGAACACAACCCTTTCAGTCAGCGAAACAGGAGGTGGAAAAAACCGTGGAAACACATCGAAAATAGCACTAAAGATTTATATTTTTTATTTTTCATAACACATCTTCACTCATGATATAAACATAGGCTACATGTTAAGGTTATAGTTTTGGTGTTGAAAAACGACTGTATGTATGTTTTTTAAACCTAATTTCACAACTTTTCCCCTAACCCGGAAGAGGGGTACCAGAACTACAATTTGTGCAGAGTTGCAACACACAGAGGTGTCCTGCGCCATAGATTTTGTAGTTCTGATATGTCTATTATATGAAGTTGTGATCACTAATTTTGCAATTTTAATAAAAGTTTTTGGGTGTGGGAAGAACATCTGTTTGGTCAAGTTTTATTTTATTTTTTTCTTAAAATAGTGAAATCATGTTTTTTCCATGTTTTGACACTCGTCAGTGGCGCCCCCTACTGGTTTGCCATCGGGTATGATAGTAGAAGTCTGCCTTGGATGGTTACAACCTTATGGCTAATAATCAGATCTTTTTTCAGAATATCGATTAAATTTGCACTTCCGGCATCTATGAACCACCACCCACAGCGTGACGTCTTTGAAGCCAAGAATCCATGTGTTAACCACGACACAGATCCTAATTGACTTTCAGTGGACACTGTTTAGATAGATAGATAGATAGATAGATAGATAGATAGATAGATAGATAGATAGATAGATAGATATACTTTATTGATCCCAACCAGGGAAATTCTCGTTTCCCTGGTGACCACACGGAATTAAAACTTATTACGTGCAAGGAACATGCAATGCGTTATTAAGAGGTCATGCTCATTTCACGGAATTCTGAGAGATCAGATTGCACCTAGTGTCAAACAGAAGCTAAAGCTCTATCTATATTGCTAGACAAAAGAGCGGCGCCTTCCCCAGTAGGATGAAGGCCGTCCGCTTTCAGCAGGTGAGGGCGGCCCCAGAAGGAAGGCCAGTTATCCACAAAGCTAAAACCATGCTCAGCACAGTGACGGGCCAGCCAGCGGTTCAACGAGGTTAACCTACAGTACATCTCATCATTACCCCTCACCAGTAAGGGACCAGAGACAACTAATCGATGCCGACACATCTTTCTAGCTAGCTCAAGTCCTAACTAAGCTAGCTCTTGTGATTTCTGACTGCTTCATCCTGCATTATTGGTGCCGACATGAATAACAATGTTCCTATAGCTAGCGGTGTAGTGTGCCTGGGTCCCCTGTTTCTTCCTCGATACTGCCAGCACCCTAAGATTATCCTCTATGTCGGAGACTCTGGCCCCAGGTAACCAATGAACCACAGCTGGCGAAGCTAGTCTAACATTGCGGGTGATGGAGTCTCCTGTCACTAGCGTGCGTTGCTCTACTCTGTCAGCAGGAGTGGGAGAGACACGCTGGCCCGCGGGGTTACCAACGGGGCTGGAGAGGGGCGAGAACCATTTGCAATCGGGAGGGGCGACTGCAAACCAGGCCACACAACCGGTGACTTGCTTGCGAGCCTTCCCACGCCGGCGAACAGACACAAACCCCGCCGCATCTGCCGACGAGGCTAAGCTAGTGCTAGCGCTAGCAGCACCTTAACTGTTTTTGTACTTATTGTACATCACCCAGCACCTTAACTGTGTATTTATTATCCATCACTCAGCACCTTAACTGTTTATTTATTATTTATTTTTTTTATTTATTATCTGTATATTACAGCCTAAGTTAATATACACTCACACTGTTTTTCAGACTGGAGGGGAAGTGGATTCCTTAAGAGGCTGAATCAAGGCGGTTAGTTCCTTGTCCCAGTCCCGGGCGTTAAAGGTTCTGCCACTTGGTTCTTAGTCTCCTGGTTTCATACTAACTCTCCTTATCTATACAATCTATACAATCATGCATATACTTCAGCGCCATCTGTATATTGTCATACTCACTCCATATGTATATTTTCACATCTCGTATCTCCTTTCCTTAGGTTAGCCCTTATTGTATTTTTTGAGTCTTTAGTCTTTATAGTCTCTATTGTATATTTTTAGCCTTTATTCTTTTTTAGTTAACTTTATTGTATGTTTCTACTGTTGCTGCTGGAACACCAGAATTTCCCTGGTTGGGATCAATAAAGTATATCTATCTATCTATCTATCTATCTATCTATCAGGCCCGGGACTGAGGCTATCTGGAGTGCCTGTGATGTCTAGCGTGTTCCTAGCTGAAAGTAGCTGCTCTAAGTCACAGACACGTCTTTCTAGTAGAGACATCCTATCTGAGAAAGCGGAGCAGTCACTGCACACCATCGTTATCACAAGGCTGGATTTACTGCAGCAACATGGAGCTAACTGATAGCTAGGCTAAAGCTACTGGATAAACCAATAAACAAAGTTCAAAAAGCTCCGCTAGACTATCGATTTTTGGAGGAAGTAGCAGGGTTATCAAGTTAAGCAAATTTACCAAAAAGATACAGATGAGACGTAATTACTATGACAGAGAGAGAGAGAGAGAGAGAGAGAGAGAGAGAAAGAGAGAGAGAGAGAAGCGACCTTACAGAGCAGGAAATGCGTCACAGCTGGATCCGGATTATGCAGTGTTCAAATGAGTCAGTTAGTCAGTCAGTTAGTGTATAGTATAAGCACAATAATACACGTGTTAGCTAGATATCCAGTTTTCTTGCTAGTTGGAGAGGTAACTAGCAACTAGCGACAAATCTAGCGACTTTTCCTGGTGTTACTGGAGACTTCTGGTATTTTGGAAACTGACATGAAAGCACGTATCGTTCCTCTGCAGTTCCTGTTCTCAGCGAGCAGCGGGTGCTGCCGCGAGCCCCTCCCCCGCCCCAAAGTCCTCACAGGTGGTCACAGCCTCGAGCCGCGCACAGCAGTCGCAGGCAGCTGCAGTCAGGAGAGGAGCAGAGAGGAGACCCACCACTCCGCGGCCAGGCAGCAGATGAATCGCGCATGCGCAAAGCCGCCGTTGGTCCCGCCCTTCCCGTAAATTTGTAGTCCTAAAACATATTTAGGATGTTTTTTACTCACTTTTTGTCTCTCCTACGACGTTATTCCTCTCCTACAGCGTCCATTACAATCACGTGCAAATGGCCAATTATGCAAATTAGGCGATGACATCATTTGGCGACTTCTAGCGACTTTTAGGACAGCCAATAGCTACTTTCCTTACTGAGGAGTTGGCAACACTGCATTTGCCCGTGTGGTCTGACATAGGCTAGCTAACGTTAGCGTTTGCTATTTACCACAGCCGATCTTATTATTTAATGCAATACATAAGTCTATTTAAAACTGAAACTATCTTTGCTTATTAACAGGTACTTCTTGGGCATCAATACTGAGAGAGGCTCAAAGACCAGGAAGCGGACAACAATGAACCCTCATATGAGCACCTTTTGAGGAAACTAACTGACTTTGAGTGGGCATCATAGTTTGTTTGTTTTTTTTTTGCTGCAGCAGTTGTCAGGCTCAGTTTTGAGTAGTTCTTTTTGTACTTTTTTTTTTCAAGACAACTTTGCACTACAAGATTTTTGTACAACGCTGTTGCGTGTGGATTATAGAATGTTTGAGACTGAGAGGAGCGCCTGACCCCTTCACGACATCCCTTCATCGCTCTCTCCCTTCCTCTCTTACCTTGCCATGTAGGCCTCATTCCCATCCTCTTACTGTTATTGGGACACAGCTGGGTAGTTGAATTAAGTTTCTGCAGAGTTTCTCTGCATTTTAAGATGCTTTGGAAAGTTTGACTAGGACTAGGAAGTTGAATTTCTTGAATTCTTGAATTTCTTGGCATTTATGTTGAATAACCCTTATTTGTAAATAAATATGCCATTGGGCTAACATTGACTTTTAGAGTTGCCAACCATCCCTTAAAATACGGAATTGTCCCGTATTTGACAATGAAATGGTGCGTCCCATTTTGAATTGATACGGGACGGGGTTTGTCCCGTATTTCTGAGTTGTCTTGAACTTAAATTTATTTTCGATGCAAACTCACATTCGTTTCCACAGAGTTTGCGTTCAAAACCGTAATCTACATAGCTGCAGGCAATACCATTGCGCAACCCATTCACAACAACTGCGTACTGGCTGCGTAGCTTGCGTAGAGTAGGCTATGAATCGGGATCACATGGTCTTTTCAGCAGCAAACGAAAATGGTGGAGGCTCCTCCCGATACATCCCCCGCCTGTGAAGCGAAAGTGGTTGCAGAAATACAGGCAAGAGTGGGAAGGTTCAAATGCTTGGCTTGATTCTGTGAGAGAAAATGCTTACAAAGCAAACTGCAAACTTTGTCGACGAGTGTTTTCTGTGGAGCACGGTGGCTTCGCAGACGTGCGACAGCATGCTTCAGGAGAACAACACTCCCGCAATGTCAGAGCGAGCAAGACCCAAACAGTGTCACAGTTCTTCGAACCCCAAGCATCTCCTGAGGCGGATGCAGTAAGTTTTTAACTCTCTTGTTTGTTTTTTTTCTGGTGGAGTGCCTAATTGTTAGCCAACGTTAATGTAACTTAGTCTAAATTAATCACACCCCATAACTTACTACTAGGGACTGATTTTCTTTCTAAATGAGGTTGGCCTGCCACGAAATTGCCTCTTCAGTAACTTCAGGCTACGTTATGATTTCTGTATTAAGGTTGAAGTTTTTAACTTTGCAGTCGGATACATAAGCACATTTAACCCTCTTACACCGCCGACAGAATTCGGCATGCCGACTTTACATAACGATTTCTCCATGACCGCTTGTGATATTCAGAAACTTTAAAAAGTGTCTGAAACCGGAGAAGCGGAGCTTTTCCCCTCTACATGGTCCATTACGGTAACTCCATAGTTACTACCAGAGAATCTAGACGGGGCTCTGTAACTACTGACAATTCGACCGTCCAATCACAGCCCCCGTCCCCGGTGCGTCACATGGTTGTAATCTGAGCTTCTCAGTACCATAACTCCTGAACCAATGGTGCAATCGAAAAAATTTCGACAGTTTCTGAGAGCAGAGAACCGGAGCTTTCCAATGGAGTGCGGATACACCAGTCATTACGGTGTCCCGCTGGACGGCAGCCCACAGAAGCCCCCCTTCTGCTCACTTCCCTGTCCCAATGGAAGTAAAGAGCCAGCAGGAGGGCAGGCAAAGTGCTCTCTGCTACAGGAGCACAGACTTGCAGTGTCTAGTCTGCAGTTAGAGAGGAACTGTTTCAAGGACTATCATAAACTGCATAAAATACACCTGGACAATATTTGTGATAGCAGGCTGAAAAAGGGACCTCTGAAAGCCCAGGACTGACGAAACTTTTTGTACATATGTAAGATAGTTCAAGGTTCAAATTGTACATTTCAAATTGTTTGTTCATGTCGTTTCAGAGTTCCTATGTTGGAACTCTGAAACTTTTATCTGTTATTACACAGTGAAAACACACAGAAAATATTGAATAATTGCCAGGTATTGAAAGTTGAAGTTTTACTGTAAAAATGAGCAAAAGTACTCACTCACTGCACAATTCTGAGAATTCTACAACCATAAAAAGCAAAATAAATCAAGGCGGGTTTAGCTGAATTGCAGGTGTAAGAGGGTTAAAGAAAACTGATATTTTATTATAATCAAAAAATGAATGAATGAATTTACTCACCAATAATGAAAATTCTGTTTGGACGGTGTTACTGCAAACAATATGACATGTTTTCACTCCATTCTGTACAATTATGAAATGTCATTAATATTGTTTAATTCTACTCCTCCCCTCTAGATCACAGCAGCTGAGTTAATGCAGGTTTACCACACAGTTAAACACAACCTCAGCTATAACAGTGCCGACTGTGGACACAAGCTCAACCAAAAGATTCTGCATGACTCCAAAATCGCAAAGAAAATGTCTCTGGGCAGAACAAAGGCAGAAGCAATGGCCAATGACGTCCTTGCTCCAAAGGCAGTGGCTGGCGTTGTTGATGTCTTAACAGGCGGGTCAGGTAAACCCATCCCTTTTGCCATACAGACGGATGCATCGAATAAAGGGAACAGGAAGATGTTTCACAGCATTCCTCAACACAGCAATCTCATACATTGAGAAATGGTTTGATTTTTCAGAAGACAACTGGCTGTGCTCCCTGCAGCCTCTCTCTCTGCACCATGGTATGCTTTCATTCAGTGACACAGAGATGGTCACCAATAAGCTCAACCTCACCCAAAAGGTCAACATGGATGAACTTTATGATGAATGCACAACTGCAAATACCACTCTGAAGGGGCTCAGAGAAGGTGCAGAAGATGAATGGAAGTCCAAAGATGTGGCTGCCAGGTGGGTGACTCTCTTTCAGGTAGCTGACCTGCCTAACATGCTGACCATCATCAACCACATTCTGAGCATCCCAGCATCCACTGGATATGTGGAAAGGATCTTTTCCAGAATGGCCAACAAATGGAGTGACAAGAGGAACAGGTGTTCTGTGGAGCTTATGAGTGAGCTCTTGATCACTCTCAACTTTGAGCAGTCCTGTTCAGAGTTTTACTGCAATGTTTTGAATGACAAACAGCTACTCAGTGCTGCAAGAAGTGAGAAGAAATACACCTGGAAATGGAAGTAACACAGTGAAAAAAGAGAGCTGTTAACCTAGGTCTACTGTTCCACACAGAAGAAAAAGAAAACTGTGTTGAACTGATGACTGTTAATGGAAGAGAGATGTTCATGGGAGATGGATGTGGCAATGAGAAGGAGGAATGTTTTACAGTTAAATTTGAATTATTTTCACACCCAGAATTTTAGGGTTTTTCTTTTATGAAGAAACAGGACACATAAAGGACTTTAAAAAACTGACATGAAGTCATGTGTGGTGGCACAAGGAGCATCACCACTTATTATTTTTATTTGTATTCGCTTTATTTATTTAATTCCTTTGTAAAAGCCATCCATCCTGCACTTTATTCATTGTTGTGTAAAAATATGTTCAGTTAAAAGACTTCAATACAATTTAAACATTCAGCTTATTTCTAATGTCTATTGGTAACAAAGCAGTTCAAACTATGTGAACCATATACTTTTTTGAAACCCTATTTTAAGTTATGATTTACCATTACTGGCGAGCCACTGGCCTGTGATGGTCATGGCCCCGAGCACAGCGGGAGGCGTCCTTTATTTTTCTGAATGAAAGTTGGCAACACTATTGACTTTACCTCAGAGTTGTGTGTTGGTGTGTTAATTGTACAATGATTGTAAATTCACAGTAAATGGAAACTTCATCTGCATTACTTTCACAGTAAATTACTGGCCAATTTTTGCATGATTTCCACAGTATACATAATAAATTCACAGTAAATTACTGTCAACTTGTGCATTACTTTCACAGTACACACTGTAAAAGTACAGGGCCTTGTTGTAATGATGTACAGCAAAAGGTTGTAATTCCCCAGTAATGTACGGTAATATCACAGTAATTGCTTTGTCATTGAATCTGTGAAGTTACAGTACACAGTTGTGCTTTTACAGCAATGCATTGTAATATCACAGATGTGAAAGTACAGTAAATTGCTGTGAGTACATTTCACAGTATATTGCTGTAATCCTTACTGTGAAAGTCATGCAAAACTTATCCAATAATTTTGCTGTGAACTCACAGCGAAAAATTTTGCAGTGTGGGGAACCCTGCATGCAGTGAGAGTCCACGTTGCCCAGTAGACTCTCTGGGGACTCCCCATTGCTCCCTAGTGACATCATCCTGTTGTTCATCTACCCTGGCCAGGAAAACAGCACATGTCAGCCTCTGCACCTGATGAGGCATTAGACAAGGGTATCCCATATAGCCAACAGCCTTCTAGCACCAGGCCCATGTCAGCATCCACCCCAAGAGCCTCCTGGCCCAGAATGCAGTGACATCACAGGATACATCCTTTTACAGCCCAGCAGGCCTGAACATCATTAATCATATGTACAGACACATGCAAGGTTTATGACCAGAGGGATTGACACACCAATAACAAAGGCTCAGAGAAACCTACCATTTTCTAATGCCTGGGGGGGAGTTAACTGCTTCTCAACAGTAACCCCAGCCACATCAGCACTTATGAATCAACTCAAGAAATGTCCAGATTATTTAACAATTTTTGCCAATCTCATCCCTATTTGCTTCAATGTGTCTTTGGAAAATTCCATTGTTTAAATATTCCATCATTTTATGTTTTTATTTCAATTCTGCAAATTACTTGTTAAGGTAAAAAAAAAAAAAAAAAAGTGAAATTATGTGTACACAGTGAACACAGTTTGCCACAGTGGTTCATACAAGTGCTCAATAGTGACACAGTCCAGAAATACTCAATGGAAGGAATCCAAATGCTATAAACAGGTTACCACATGTGGGCCACAAGTCCATCTCCATCTCCACATTCCTCTTGCTCTTTGGCCTGTGGGGCACAGTCCTGCTGATATTTTTACCTGTTTTACTAAGATCCTCTCTGATGAGTTGCACTCCCAGTGGAAAATGTTAAACTCTCTGTCTGTTTTCAAAGACCATTTTGAATTGGAAAAAAAAGAGTCTCACAGATGGCTTCAAATCCAACAAAAATACTGAGGTCCTGGTTGGTAATGCGCACTCTGTCCAAGTGAAGAGCAACATGTTTTCAGAGAACTGCAGCCAACGTTGCAGTGGGCCTATTACGTTTATTGTAATATACAGAGTGAGAATGGTAAAATCTGCGAAATAGAGGAACTGGGCAGTGTAAAGCATGATGGGATTCATGCTGTTACGAGTCCCCACTTAGAATGTGGCTTTGATTGACAGAGGGCAAAAATAGAGGGGGGTCATGATTTATAGTTGCATGAGATTGTTTCAGCACTGTAGCAGACATCTGGTCTAACCAATGTTTATGTGGCTTTACAGAGCACTGAGGAACATTCTGTAAGGCCACAGAACAAAGTCAGGAGAGAGAAAGAAAAGTTATGTCTTGGTTTCATCATGTCTGTATTAACTGCAGTAAAAAAATTGTTGATGCAAGGCAGATCTTTTTTTCTGTTGCAAGCTAGACAGCCCTCTATTCCTGAGGTATTCCAGAGTTAGCTCGATCTGGCTCTGACATATGTCGGTGGATTTTTGTACTCATAATTCTCTGATATTTCATTGTGTTGCTTGCACCAGAGAAATATACAGTGGTGATAGCCAACAAGTGAGAGCGGATTAGCAAGCATGATGTAATAACTGTGAAAGATCATACTGTCCTTTTGGGGAAAAAAACAGAGTTTGATTCCTGTCAGGATGGTCGGCAGGGCTATATTTCTTCATGTGGCTGTTTCATTCAAGTAGGTTTTCTCTCTCGTATGGTTCCTTTCACTTTCATAGACTGAAGAGTCAAGGGAGCCGTTGGACAGAATGAGACCAGAGGTAAAAAGTGGCTGTTGACCACCTGCCTAGAAACACTTGTAAGAAAGTAAGAAAGGAAGAAAGAAAGAACGAAAGAAAGAAAGAAAGAAAGAAAGAACGAAAGAAAGAAAGAGATAAGCAAAGAAAGAACAAAGAGAACAAAAGAAAAGGGGATGAGATAGTTAATTGTATCAGCAAGAGATTTATATCATGAAAAATGGAAGACTACATAATCAGACCATCTAAAATGATTAATGTGTACTGTGTGTTTTTGTCACTTATGTGACACTATCCAGTTGCCAGAATCTGAATCAGAGAAAATTGGTACATATTCTCTTACCACCTACTTTTTTTCTCCTTTTGTATTAATTTTATGTTCTGATAAACAGTCTTGGTCCCCCTTTCAACTGGCCAGCCAGGCTCCAGACAGTACACACACAAACACACACACACACACACACACACACACACACACACACACACTCATTCTGGTTTGCTGATTTGTGATCAGCAGCTACAGGGCACACTTTATCACCTGTCGAGCATTTCCAGGCAACAATTAGGGCCAAGCGTTTGTCTTCATTTGAGCTCTGGCTGTTAAATATACCTTGGGGATGGCCACTTGACCCTAGGCATTCTTATTCAGCCACAGAAATCACTTCTTCCTTTTCCCATTTACTCCAGCTCTAATGGAGGGATGGGGGGTTGAGGGTGAGCAGGTCAACAGATTGGCTGCCAGAAGTGGACGGTGAGGGGCTGCCAGCTGAGTTTTTTATTAGAAATACTTTATCTATGGGACAGATGGGACAGATGGGTACATAAAAGGATGTGAGTGTGCAGACTGGGTGTATGTGTTGTGTGTGCTTGAGTCAGACTTGTGTGTATGCTATGTGACAATATTGCACATGTGTGCATGTCTGCAGAACTTGCATGTGTATGCATGTGTGTTTGTGTGTGTGTCTGTAAATGTGTGAGTCATTAGGATGGCCGAGTCACGAGGATGGCTGTATCTGTGTGAGTGTGCTTGGGTCAGACAGTGCACATAATGGTCCTAAAATGGTTCTTTGAAAGGCTGTGTGATGCTGTAAGAAACGATAATCTACTAAAAGAACCACTTTAATTTAGTGGATATTTGAAAAGGCAAAAAAAAAAAAAGAAAAAGAAAAAATAATAAATATTTCGAAAGGGGTCCTTCATGGAACCAGCTGGCTACACCAAGAACTTTTTTGAAAAAAGTTTTTTGAGAACTTTTCTTGTGTTTAATTTCTTGGAAGAATACTTCCTCTAAATTTTTTTTCATTGGCATCTGAATCACATTTGAGGATTCTTTGATGAATCATTTAAAGAAAAGATTCTTTAGAGAATTGTGGTCTGAAAAGTTCTTTCTGGAACATAAATGGTTCTCCTACAGCACCACTATGAGGAACTGTTTTCGGTTCCAGTTGAAACTTTCAGTTTTTCTTTAAGAAATGAGGATTAATTGCTGTTTCCATGTAATTTTTTCTCTCCTCTTCGATGAAATCATTGCTGGTTCCTAAAAGAACTGTTTTTTCTATGGCTCTTTTGAACCCTTTAAAGAGACGATTCTTAAAGAACTATGATCTGAAAAATTCTTTTCAGAACTAGAAAAGGTTCTCATGTGGCATCACAGGTTAAAAGTGGTTAAGAACCATTTTTTGCTTCCAGCTGGCACCTTTATTTGTTTGTTGTGTGTGAGTGTGTTTGTGTGTGAGAGAGAGACACAAGTCATACACACACCATGTGTGACCAACACGTGATGTGTGTATGACATTTGAGCCTGTCCAGTATCAGTTCTGCTCAGAGACCAGTCACATGACAGGCACACACACACACACACACACACACACACACACACACACAAAAAGGTCTATCGGTGTCTGATGGCCATGGCTTGGCCAGCTTGGCCCTGTGCTATCTATCAGAGATGTCTCAGTTATCACTATGGTCCTGAGGCTCTGCTGCCAGCCCTATTGTTTCAGAGGGCTTCCTTTTTCCTGCACAGGACAATCCTGCTGGAGGTCCACAGTGTGGCCACAGTCCCGCCTGGGGCCATTTGGACCATGGAAGGTAAATGAGAGAGTCAGACTTTTCCCGCCCTTTTGCACGTCCTTTTACAAGGTGACTGCATGGGCAGGGGTGTGTTTTTCCAATTTGCTGCTAAAAGTGCTGCGCAGGCTTTTTCTGCCATATCAGATTTTGATTAATTTCTTTATTTGTTTGCTTTTGTTATACAGAAGCTGCCACCGGGTTCAGCTGGCTTGCTTTTTTCTGTTTGCATAGTGCAGGTAAAAGGTGAATCAGTAGCCAGATTGTTAATTTCACTTCAATCTGCTAACTATTTTTCCATTCCATTTAAGTCAAGTCATCAAAGTACTGAAATTAAATCATGCTTGTCAATGTAAAGATGTGAAGTTTGAGCTATTATTTCAACATCCAAGCTGAAGGTTTTGATAACAGAAATGAAGCATGAAGGGAACATGAATTTAATGGTAATAATACTTTATTACAGCTAGCTTCCAACAAATTCACTTGTGAAGCAGTTTTGTGCAGACTTGTTTTTTCCCCAAACTGCCGAGTGCCGAGTTATAAAAATGGATCATGGAAGAGGTCGACTGTCTCCAACACTGCCCAATTAATTTCTCCTCTTTTCGTCTCTGCTGGTGAACACAGGAAAGGAGATTTTTCTTTTCATTGCTGGCACAGACCAGGGCTGAAGGAGACTGCTGGACAAGCAAGCGGTGTTTGCTCAAGTGGAGCCAATTACTCCAAATAAATTGGGTCTTCCTCTCTATTCCCTCCGTCACTCCTCTCTCTGTCCCTCTCATCCCCTCATGTTGCTGGTGTGGGTTGTCGGTTGGAAACCAGGTCAGATCCCCAGTGAGCCTCCTCCTTCCAAATAAACAGGCTAGTAATGGCTGTTTACCCAGAGTACAAGAGCCATTATGCAGAAGGAAGTTAAACATCTCTGACAAGCAAAATGGCCTCAGACAAATCACTGTTGCCCTTTCTTGAGGAATTGATTGGAAGGACACTGATGTCTCCTTAACTGTTCCCAGCAGCTGGGAACTTTACTAAAGACATACCAATGAGATAGTGTGAGGACTCAAATAAAAAAAACGGTTATTTGTCTCCAATTACACTACAGAACAAACAGGTGACCTTGATCAAGATGGAATTCATCACAATGGTTGACTGGGAGCCAGCAGGTCTCCCAGTCTGAAAATTCTCTGCACTTTAGGTGAACATCAGAACCCCCCTCCTTTCAATCATCTCATATTGTCTGAACAGCGTAATGTATAAATATGAAGGATGAGGAAAATGAGTAAAAGGCAACCTTCAGTGACATACTATTTAATTGGAATTTAAATGAAAGGGTAAACAGAGCAACACTTTTGTGATCAAATCACAGTCCACTAACCAGGTCATTGTAGAACTTTACATAATGGGCACCAACTGAGAAATTTACTTTTGAATCCGACCTCAGGTCCTTTGCTGCACGTCATTCCCTCTCTCTCCCCTGGCTTTCCTGTCTATCTCTACTGTGACTGTCAAATAAAGCAGAAATGGCAAAAAAAAAAAAAAATAATACAAATCACAAATCACAGTGCAGTTTATGTGATCTATACTACATGGAATGCTTGCAGGACCATACAGGTGTTTTTAAATGTTTTGCCTGTTTACAACAATTTACGCACATTTTACATTGCCACAGCTGCTTCTGCAGCTGACAAAGTTGTCTAAATTCATATGATAATTGATGACTTGAAACTGGGTGGCAGTTACCAAAGTGCTGCTGCTTTTAGGACGATTTTATATTTTGTAGACATTATATTAAACATATATTAAACATGCACTATAACTGTATTTTGCACATTTACATTTTTTATTACATTGTTAAAGCTGCAGTTAGCAATCATCTGACCACTATAAGGTCACAGGACAAGCTGTCTTGTATGTCTCTAATTAACTGTCTCTACAAGACAGTGTGTGTCTTGTAGAGAACAAACTGTCGACACATTTGTAAATACACAAAGCCACTCCTCGCCCAAACGCATCTTGTATAAACACAGAATTAAAGGAAAAGGTGTTGTTTTTGTTTGTTTTTGGTTATTTTATGAAAATGAGCTATACGATTTACCATCACAAAGCTCCTCTTGGATTACTTGGAAAATTTGTCTCTGAGCTTTGATTTGATAATGTAGTGAAGCTGCAGACTTCATAAGGTAAGCTGCTATGAATGAATTTGTCACTGCAATACTGACTGCAGCAAAAGAGGCATTTGGAGTTGATCTGAACCTTGGATATGTTTATCTGCAGAATGTGCAGTTTCAGAGAAGCTTTGAATGAAAGTGATAGTGAGATGGCATGAAATGGAGGGCAGAGTAGGCATTTACTGTTGGGCCAATACAGAAATTTAAAAGCTAAAATAACAACAGGCTGGCAATGTAGGGTGGAAAGGGACCCGCAGTGATGAGACTCAAATTGCAAGGAACTGCAAGGCATTTAACTGCCAAAATAAATAAATAAATAAATAAAATAAAAAATACTTAGGTAGCTTTAACTTACTTACATAGCTTTAAAATTGAGTCTCGATAATGAAAATACCTACAATGTAAATGTGATGTGTTGTAAGCTAAAATAAAGAGGCTCAGGGTATCTGAGTTGGAGCTGATTTTAAAGTCAAAATCTGAACTTTATGCTCAGAAACAAAACAAAAAAAAAGCACAAACTGATGTTGCCATCATGCAAGTTCCCAGGCTATGTTTGGTAGGGGAATGGGGTTTTCTAAAATGGCTTCCACTGCTCAATGGCGTTGTGGTGTGAAACAGTCATAGTGTTGGAATTGGTTGGAATTGGTTCACAACAGTCTGCTGCTCCTGAGATCTGAGGCTAACTTCAAACATATGGTGTCTGAGCTTTGATTCACTCCACCATATTGGCTCAAAACATAGACGAAGATGACAGTTGTACAATACAGAGCTACAAATCCTAGCAGAACACCAAACAGGAATTTCTATCTCATGGACTTCCAAATGAATGGTTGGCAGTATAATGTAGCATGCATCCAGTGGAAACAGTACAACATAGCAATGTGTGTGCGTGTGTGTCATGTGTGTGGCGCTTCCCTGTATGCATGTGCATGTAACCATACGTTATCTGTGTGCATCAAAGTGTTCATTCACTCCTTCCCTTCAACTGACATTGTGCCAGGCAGCAGTCAACACCTGGATCAGCAAGTGTCCCCCTTGTGCACATCTTCTTTTACATACTCCACTGATCTCTATTCCCCTGCAGACAGAAAGGCTACAGAGCTGCTAACTTTCCCAGGGCTTCACATACAGCCTCGTACAGCACTGGACTACTGTAACCAAGCCCTAAGCATGTTTCAGCACATCCAACAGTCCTCTGATTCTGTGCTTATGAGTCTACATTTCCGTTATGTCCACCTCATTTTTTTTTTTTTACTTTGCTTTTCATGTTTTATATTGTATAATGACAGCATGAACTTTATTCGTGAGGATTAGATATTCCTACCAAAGTTGCTGAGTGATGCCTGGAGTCTTGTTGTTGCTTGGTCAGTAACATTCTCAGTTACTGATTGTGTTGGTAGTCTTTTTTGACATTGTTAATTGTGTTTGTTGGTAGTCTTTTTAAAAGAACCATACCAGTGATTTTGCATGTTTAGCATAATATCTACAAAATGTCTGTACTCCATGTTTTCTGCTCATCTTTTCCCAAAGCAAGCAGTTATTAATTTTTCTTACCTTTTATTCAGTAATTGGTTTCTATTCATCCCACCACAATATGAATAAGAATCTGAATACTATACAGTGCATTCAGAAAGTATTCAGACCCTCCACTTTTTTTCACTTTTGTTATGTTGCAGCCTGATGCTACAATTGTTTAAATTAATTTTTTCTCTTATTAATCTACAGTCAGTACCCCATCTAGCTGAGCCACTCTAGGACATTCACAGAGTTGTCTCTAAGCCACTCCTGTGTTGTCTTGGCTGTGTTCTTAGGGTCATTGTCATGTTGGAAGGTGAACCTTCAGCCCAGTCTGAGGTCCTGAGCGATGTGGAATATGTTTTCATTGAGGATGAACTGTACTTTGATCCATTCAGCTTTCCCTCAACCCTGAGCAGTCTCTTGGTCTCTGCTGCTGATGCAGCATGATGCTGCCACCACCGCGCTTCACTGTTGGGATGGTATTGAGCAGGTGATGAGCGGTGCCTGGTTTCCTCCAAACATAATGTTTGGAATTGAGCCAAGGCTGTTCAATTTTGGTTTCATCAGACCAGAGAATCATGTTTCTCACAGTCTGAGAGTCCTACAGGTGCTTTTTTGAAAATGGGCTTTCATGTGTTTTGCACTGAGGAGAGGCTTCCATCTATCGAGCCACTCTGCCATAAAGCCCAGATCGGTGGAGGACCAAGGTGATGGCTGTCCTTGCACGTTGATTCAATCTTAAGCCATGACCATATCTCAATGCTGATTCAATGGATTTTTGCTTTCTGGGATCTCAGCAACGATCAAGAGAAATAGGAACATAAGTTGTAAACTCAGCTCACTGTACAGAGCTTTGTGTGAATGGCAGGAAAAGGCTAAAAATGTATTTTCTTTCTTTTTGTATTTTAAGTTTTTATTGAGAGAATAATTTAAAAATTTAAGATGTATTCCATTTTTGAACCACAGACCTTTTTCATCAGTTCCAAAAACTGATCCAAAAACAAACAAAACAAAACAAGGTAGGGAGATATAGACAACAAACAAGAATACAAGCAACCTGTTTACAGCACAAAACAATCAATCATTAGTTTTAACTGAATTAAAATTAATTAATTGAATTATAAACTGAATTATAAAATAAAATAACAGAGTTCAATGACTAACCCTAACCCTAACCCTCACCAAAACATTTGAAATATAAAGTTATGTTTGATATAATTAGTCCCCAAATTCTTTGTTTTCTGCTATGGTTGCTTAAATAAAAAAGTTAAAACCCCAAGATTGTTGGCTAAACCTAGCGTTATTAAGCTATGACAACAACCTTGTTGCGTCCGCCAAGCAAATAGTATTGCATTCATTCATGAATGCAATATTTTTCCAAACCAGGAAGCAACAATCCCTACAATCCCCTCCCACCACATCCTGCATCGGCTATTACAGTTCCTTATAGGAAAATGCAATACTGTTGGCAGCCAATCAAAGGACAGCTTTCCACCCACATCTCCATCAGCACTAACCCTTGGGACCAATTTTCAGTGGTTTCTCCGATCACACTTTCAACAGCAACCTTGAAAAAAATAGCAATAAAAAGAGAGAGCAATCTGTCCCTTGGTAGAAATTAGCAAAGCGACCACAGGGGTTTGGATAGACAGGCATTGCCCAGCTCACCCTGCTCTGTTTCCTGAATACTGGTGGCTAGTTCACTGTGAATGCTAGGTGCCATGGTGTGTTCAAGAGCCAGGGGATGGCTAGGAATAGTATCAAATATTCCCTCAGAGAGCCTCATGTGAGGGCAGGGAGGATGTGAAACATCACTAATAAGGAATTGTGGATGAACCAAGAACATTACCTAGTTTCATGCTCAGAGAATCACAGTCAGAGTGACAGAAAACGATGATACTCTAAGAGAATTTTGCATCTCTAAAACATCCTTAAAATGTTTAATGAATGAGGTCATCATGCTGCGCCTGAACCTCCGTTGGAGACTGAACATTCTGATCTGGAGACACAAGTCTTCAGTAATTTTGCAGCACTTAGGGCATAGAGAGGCTGGAGAGACGTCTTACAGCTCACAGTTAAAGGACATCATTAAAGGCAATATAATATATCTGCGCTGAGGCTGTCCTCTGTTTGACCTGAACCTTACATCAACTATTCTCTCTAAACAAGGAATCCTCAGTCTCATTTCTTCCAAGATCTCCTTCACAGGAGTTGGCTTCTGAAGTGAATTACATCATGAACTGACAGTCCTCATGTTGGAAGTCAGGAGTGATATGCTTGCTGAGTGATAACTGGAGTATTAAAAAAGTATCAATCAGAATTGATTTTGTTTTGAATCTTATAATTTAAGAGTAAAATAATCTAGTGAGTTTATGTGATAAAAACAGAAAATGATGCAATGCAACGATGAAGTTGCAGTCTAACCAAAAAAATGTATGGAATAGTTGTATTTGTTATCCCTTCTTATCTTTTACATTAAATAGTTTTCATTTAACCATCTCTCAAAGCAGATAATCCACATCCACAGTCAGTTTATTTATTATGAGCAAACTATGAGCAAACACATCCAAATCAAGCACCAAATATTACCATGGCAACGGCGGCGCACATGGATGCAGCAGCTGATGGCTCCCTTAATTTCAACAAAAATAGGAGCGATTCTTCTGTTTTTACTGCTGAGAATCGTACCACCTGCGTGTGTATTACTTATGACAGTAATACACTCCTCAACATCAGGAAAGGAAGTGCAAAAATTGAACTGAGTGCCGCGGACGTTGGGATTATATCTGCACTCGGCATCTTAAGATCCGACGACCAGGGCGTTCGGATCGGACGTCATCGCGGGCGGTGTAGTCGACGCAGGAGGAGGGGGAGGCGAGCCGGGGTGCGACTGAGGCTGAGGAGGCTTGGACCCAAGGCTGTGCCGTTACCCAGCCTACTCCTGGCTAACGTCCGATCACAGGAGAACAAAATGGACGAGATACGGCTCAGGCTGACCCAGCAGGGAGAGATCAGACACTGCAGCGTTCTCATCCTAACAGAGACGTGGCTACATGAAAACATACCGGATGAGGCTTTAACACTGGACGGGCGGAGCCTGTTCCGGGCCGACAGAACACAAGACTCCGGTAAGACGAGAGGGGGCGGGCTCTGTGTATACATCAATGATGCTTGGTGCACAGGTGCAGTCAGAGTGGATGGAAAATGTTCACCTGACATTGAGTTTTTACTGCTCAGATGTCGGCCATATTACCTGCCAAGAGAATTCACCAGTGTGTTTGTTGCTGCTGTTTACATTCCACCGGATGCAAATTCAAAAAATGCACTCCAGGAATTGTATGAGGTCATCAGCAGCCAGATGGCAAAACAGCCAGATGCTGTTATTATTGTTGCTGGGGATTTTAATCAAACAGACCTCAGAACTGTTCTGCCAAGATTCCACCAGCACGTCCACATCCCCACCAGAGGAAACAACACACTGGACCATGTCTACACCAATGTTCCTGGCAGCTACAGAGCCCTCTCTCGTCCTCATTTTGGCCAGTCAGACCACATCTCCCTGCTTCCCCTGCCTACCTACATCCAGCTGACAAAAAGGGTCAAACCAACTGTAAAAACAGTTAAAGTGTGGACAGATGAAGCTGCAGCAGCTCTACAGGACTGTTTTGAATGCACGGACTGGCAGATGTTCAGGGATGCTGCTACCCAGGAGAACCATATTGACCTTGAAGAATACGCATCATCAGTGACATCATACATCAGCAAATGTGCTGATGATGTGGTAAAAACAAGGACAGTTAAATCATTCCCTAATGAGAAAGCCTGGATGAATGGAGAGGTGAGAGCTCTATGTAGAGCCAAAAAAGCTGCCTTCAAGTCAGGTGACAAAGAAGCCTACAACACCGCCAGAGCAAACCTGAAAGCTGGCATCAAGGAGGCAAAGCGAAGGCATCAGCAGAGACTGGAGAGAGACCTCAACACCAACAACAGCAAAGACTTGTGGCAGGCGGTCAAAAATGTGACAGGCTACAAAACCAGGAGCGCTCCCATCATGTGTGAAGCCACGTTACCAGACGAGCTAAACACATTCTATGCTCGCTTTGACCTCCTCAACAAGGAATCAGCTGTAAAGTCTACTCCGCCTCCAGAGGACCGGCCACTGTCAGTATCCACAGTGGATGTGAGGAAAGTCCTGCTGAAAGTGAATATGAGTAAAGCTGCTGGGCCTGACAACATCCCTGGCCGTGTACTAAAAACATGTGCCAACCAGCTAGTAGATGTCATTACTGACATCTTCAACATATCACTGTCACAGGAGAGTGTTCCCACCTGCTTCAAGACAGCCACCATCATCCCTGTGCCTAAAAAGTCCGCAGTGTCTAATCTAAATGACTACCGCCCTGTGGCACTCACCCCCATCCTGATGAAGTGCTTTGAGAAACTGGTTCTCCAGCACATAAAGAACAACATCCCTGCCAGTCTGGACCCTCAGCAGTTTGCATTCAGAACCAACAGATCCACAGAGGATGCCATCTCCACTGCTCTCCACTCAGTCTTCACTCACCTGGAGAAAAGCAGCACCTACATCAGAATGCTGTTTGTTGACTTCAGCTCAGCTTTCAACACAATCTCCCCCATGAAGCTGATTGGAAAACTGAACACTCTGGGCATCAGTACCACTCTCTGCAACTGGATACTGGACTTCCTCACAAACAGACCCCAGTCAGTTCGGATTGGCAGTCTCTCCTCCTCCACTCTAGTGCTCAACACCGGAGCGCCCCAGGGCTGTGTGCTCAGCCCCCTCCTGTTCACGCTGTACACCCACGACTGCAACCCCCGACATGGAGAGAACTCTATTGTGAAGTTCGCGGATGACACCACCATCATCGGCCGGATTTCCAACAATGATGAGTTCTCATATCGGGAGGAAATCAACCATCTTGCAGATTGGTGCACAGAAAACAACCTACTGCTCAACGTCAGCAAAACCAAAGAGCTGATAGTTGATTTTAGAAAAAAAGAGGCAAAGACACACAACCCTGTCTACATTAATGGAGCTGAGGTGGAGCAAGTGAGCAGTTTTAAGTTCCTGGGAATCAACATAACAGAGAACCTAACATGGACTTCACATATCTCTGCCCTGGTTAAAAAAGCCCAGAAACGGCTGTATTTCTTAAGGAAACTTAAGAAAGCAAAATTCCCACGCCAAGTTCTTGTCAGCTTCTACAAAGGAGCGATTGAAAGCATCCTGACTGGAAACATCACAAACTGGCATGGGATGTGCACGGCCCAGGACAGGAAGACTCTGCAACGAGTGATTAAAACTGCCCAAAACATCATTGGCACCCATCTACCAAGCATCAGTGATATCGGGGAGGTGAGGTGCCTGCGCAGAGCCAAAAGGATCCTAAAAGACAACACCCACCCCAGCCACAGCCTGTTCATCCTGCTGCCATCAGGCAAAAGATACAGAAGTATTCGCTGCCGTACAACCAGACTACAGAGCAGCTTCTTCCCTCAGGCTGTGAGACTACTAAATGCACCATCTGCACTCCTCCATGTTTAATAATTTTATTTTCTATACAATCAATTAATCAATCAAGAGGGAACCACACTTTAATTTCATTATTCAACCTGTTGTATAATCACAAATAAACTTCCTTGTATCCTTGTATCCTTGTAAATTCATGTTTTAAGTCAACAGCAGTACATTACAGAAACCCTATGTTCATTAGGGAGCATAATGAAGTGTGGACCACCACACTACATCAAGACATCCTCTAAAAATAGCCTCCTACCTGTCCTGCAGTTAAGGATCAGAGCTGAGGGAGGCAGCTGAGCGGTGCTGGAGTAAAGCCTTGACCCATAGTTAGATGTTTCTGAGAACAGGTGGCTGGGGTTGTCCTTAGGGTGACCACCTGCTAATAAGCCCACTGGGGGAGAAGGGGTATGATTCTAAGGGACAATGTGGGACACTGCCCGGCGTGGCGACGCCCGGTTTACCGATTTCTAGCAGATACCACTTTACATGGTATATTAATGTTGCCCTGTTCCCCTAACATATGTAATTGCTGCTGTATGCTCATGAATAGGCCACCCTTGTTAATGAGCCCTTAGCTTTCAATGTGTTTTTTTTTTCTAAATAAAAGATATTCATAATATTTTAAACATTTCAATTAATTGACGGATGAACTTCCACTTAAGATTTACTTTTTATTTAAAGTGAATGAATTGCAATGGAAAATATAAATAAAATTAAATAGCTTATAGAACTTTAGTCTGGAGATTCACTGTCATTGCACTCGATTCACCATGGCAACAGGGAAGCGTCGGGCTGCGTCTTTCACCCCAGTTGAATTGGAAATCTTAATGCATTCATACAGCGAGTTTGAACATCTCGGCGGCAGAGACGGCGTGGGAGAACACTGCTGCTCGGGTCAATGCGTAAGTTTAAATGTAGTCCGTTGCAATCGCAATAATATTACAGGGGAAAACTGCTTGAATGGCCTATTAATTTATTTCATTTAGGTGCAATCCCGCGGGGGAGAAGCGCACTTGGCAGCAGCTTAAGATGAAATATAAAAACATTGTTCAAACATCTATGCGCGGTCTTATTCTCCCGACGAATCTTTAATTCTCTGCGCAGTAACACTACACCTTCATCAACGGGATCGTTGTCAAAAGGACATGCCATGTTCGTGAAAAAAAGTCGCCACCTAACTACTAATGGACTTCTAATTAAGACCTACTGACTGTTTTTATTTTATTTATTTATTTTTTTTAAATAACAGATGGCAGAACTAATACGTCACGTCAAAACTCGCCTGCTGACTGAATGAATGAGGAAGTTAAATACGGTGTGTGGCTGAAAGAGGGCGGACACAGAGAGAAACTCTGTGTCTGCGGGGTGTACTATGAAGCAGGTTTAGTGGGTTAGCGAGGTATGTTGAGTCTAAAGCCAGGCTTTCCTGTATCACGAAGGTGGCTCTCTTTTAACCCGGCTAGATCACCATGCTAACTTATGTTTAACCAGCTCCGGCTATAAAAGCGGCGCTATCTCTATACCTGCACAATGCAGGTATACTATTAGTGGTGTAACAAAGTCTGGTCACAGACTTTGTTATAGTAGCCTATTTTTTTTTTTTTTTTAAAGGAAACCCCTTATATAATAACAGTGACTGTCACGGCATCCGAAGTTGATGATTGGACGGGAGCAGCCCTTGGTGATTCAAACGCACTCCAAATGCCACTTATTCCGATTTAGAAAAAAAGATTTAACAAAAAAGGAGCAAACACACATCAAGAGAAATGGCTCCATAATTCTAGTTAAACTTCAAATGTAACGAACAGTTATCTGAAACTACTGACAAGTAGCTCAAAGCAGCGTAAGTAGTGGTCAAAATTGTCATGTAACCATGGTAACCACCACCTGCTCCGTCCGTCACTGCTAGACTCACCCACACACACCTTCAGTCACCTGACTTAACCTCAGGCTTTACCTCCAATTCCTAGGCAACATTCCTATAAAGCTACTGAAGTTACAGATTTCTAAACTAAAATTCATAATACTGAATGAATATATAGAATATAATGAGAGTCAGTGTTGACATACGCATTCACTCGGTCAGCAATTTTCTACCAGCACTCCTCTCTCGCCTTATTTGCGGCCACAGTGTTGCCCTTAGCGTTAATTTTATTTTTAAAATGTTCATAGCTTTCCATGAGGACAAGCTGCTCCTCTTGCGTGTAATATGCAGCCCGTGAACGGTCCATTTTTGGCGGAAGTAGAATCATATGATGCCAAAACGCCCCCTTTTCTGTGAACGCGCACAGAGCACAAAGCTGACAGCCGGGCTTAACAAACCTTGATGATAACCATCGTCGTGATACCACTTAACTTTGACTGGAGCTTTAGGTTTTGTTGAGCCTGATAGTGAACACAAAGCCTGGCTATGTTGAGCCTCCTTCGTAGTACAGCCCTCTGGTCCCGACCAGGTTAGTTTCATGGAGTCTGTTACTGCAGTAACTGACTAAGAGCTTCACAGAGCCTCCCTCTGTGAAACAGGCTAGAGTTAGCCCTCTTTCTCTGCTTTGAGTTACCTCCCTTTGTGGAACGGAAAACTCAGAGTTTCCCTCATTTCAGGATTAACAGACTCAGAGTTTTCACTAAACCTGCTTTGTCAAACGGACCCCCGGCGTCATGACAACAACAAATAGTTGATGACAACTAACCTCGCTTCACCAGTGGCGGAGATGACAACAGCTGTTCAACTGTGGGGAGGGATGGGTGTGGCGAGTGCGGTGATCAAGCTGAACTGTCAAGTAATGTTAGGTTTTTAACATTGGCTGCCTGGGGTTCAGGGGAATAGGGCGAACAAGCTTTTTTTTTTTTTTTTTTTTTAAAGTAAGCATTGATTATGCGGGACATGGTCTCAATTTGTGGGACGCGTGAAATGGGCTTCAAACGCTGTACGCGCACGCGCTATGCGGGATGGGTGGTCACCATAGTTGTCCTCTGGATTTGTATGGCTACGATAGATGCAGCAGACCTCACAGACTTCAGAGGGCAGGAGCATGGCTGTTAATGATCTGTGGAGAGAGTGAAAAGGAGTGGCTAGATAGCTACCTATGGAGGCAGTATGCAAGGGCATCCTCAAGCCTGAGGAAAACTATTTTTTCTGATAATGAATATTTCTTGTAATGAAGTTACTGTTTCTACGACTGCTGGATGGTCAGTTGGTACCTGAAGATGAATCACCACGTGTTCTAACACTGAAAAAAATGTAAACTAGAAGAGCTAAAGGGGCATAATGCAAGAGTTTAAAGGACCATAACAGTGATTTTTAATGTTTGTCCCATTCATTACAATTCACCTACACTATACATTCTTTAAACAATAGATGTCTGCCATTTTGCATTTAATCTGAAACTTTTTTTTTTCACTCCTGAATTTTGTTGGATGATAGAATTAGTGGATAGGTACAAGAATATGCTTTTTATCACCAAATGAACTTTTGCTAAAATGTGCCTCAATGCAAAATTGGCCATAACTCATACATTTTTCATCAAATCAACACTAAAGCTGGCATGTACGTTGAAGAATGTTAATTGTTAATTGGTGGAGGTTAAGGCATTTTGCAGACTGAATGTATGAAAGATTTATATGATCAGTCCATACCACAAATGACATGTTCAGCTCCCTCCAGTGTCTCCATTCTTCCAAAGCCAGCTTGACTGCCAGCAACTCACGGTTCCCAATATCGTAGTACGCTCAGCTGGGGAAAGCCGACGGGAGAAGAAAGCGCATTGATGAAGCTTCTGCTCCAACTCTGGTGTCCGAGGCATCCACCTCCACAATTAACTGCCTGGAGGGGTCAGGATGGACCAGGACAGGAGCAGACGTAAACAACCTCTTGAGCATGGAGAAGGCAGCATCAGCCTCAGGAGTCCAAACAAAAGGGAGGTGAGTTGTGGAGGTGAGTTTGGTGAGTGGCGCTGCCACACAGCTGAGTTTGGTGAGTGGCGCTGCCACACAGCTGAAATCCCACATGAAGTGCCGGTAGAAATTAGCGAAACCCAGGAAATGCTGGAGCTGCTTTAGGTTGGAGGGTCTAGGCCACTCAACCACAGCCTGGATCTTGTTGGGATCTGTCTCGTTTGATTATGTAGCCCAGGAAACCAACAGAGAAAACGTGGAACTCACATTTCTCGGCTTTCACACAAAGAGTTTGTTTTCTAGCAGCTTCTGTAGGACCAGGCGGACATGCTGAGTGTACTCTTCAAGGGTTCTGGAAAAGATGAGAATATCATCAAGGTAGACAAACACAAACCAGTTCAGCATGTCAAGGAGAATGTCATTCACCAGGACTTGAAATACTACAGGAGCATTAGTGAGACTAAGGGCTCTAGTTTCCCGGCGCAGTGCAGGGTGGCGCAGTGAGGCGAACCCCTCGCAGAGCTAGTTTGGACCAGCGCAACCTGAGGGGCGCAACATTTGGTAGTTTGGCAGACCGAGGTGCGCTGAGATGGGAGTGGCGTTGCAGCAGGGGGAGGTGTCGACAGATTCAGCTTGGCACAGTGACAGTTTTGTGCCAAAAGGCTTCACCGAGGTGCGCTCTAAGCTCACCATCTGAAACCACGTCTACTTTCAGTGCAAGGCGGAGCGGAGCTGGTGTAATGGAAGTTTGGCTGACCGGTGAGCAGTGCGCACACGTCACCAAAACCTCACAATCAGCACAAACGGTGCCAATCTCCTTTGATCTGATGTCAGTTGTGACTGGACAGTCAATATGGAGATAAATGTATGTGCTGATTGAGATAGTAGCATTTTTAAAGTACATGTAACTTAATATCATGAGTTGTGATAACTTAATTCTTTCTAGTTTTAGTCATTCTTCATTATTCAGGTCACCTTACTTAATTTTCTAGACCTGAGAGAATTCTAAAAATACAAATAACAGCACTTGCAACTAATAAAATAAAAAAAAAAAAAAAAACAATGTCTTAACTGTAATAATGCTCCAAAACACTGAACAAATAACACTCACTGGATTGACTCACTGGAATCCATTTATTTTCAAATGCTCCATAAATGCATTTTATAGATTCAGCTTGGCGCAGTGACAGTTTCGTGCCAAAAGGCTTCGCCGAGGTGCGCTCAAAGCTCGCCATCTGAAACCACGTCTACTTTCAGCGCAGGCTGAGTGCAGCCGGTGTAGCGCAAGTTTGGCTGACCAGTGCACAGTGCGCACACATCACCAAAACCTTACAGGCAGGTGTCCAGAATGTCAGTCACATTAACAATGCAATAAATACCCACAAAAACCACTATTCAATGCTACTATCTCAATCAGCACATGAATTTATCTCCATATCGACTGTCCCGTCACAACTGATGTCAGATCAAAAGAGATGGGCACCGTTTGGCAGCGTAATGAAAACCCAACCTGATCACCTGTCAGTCAAACAATGTGTCCAGTACAGTCAAGGGCGGACTGCCGTACAGGAAAACCGGCGATTGCAGGTAGGTAATGGAAAGAAAGGGGAATGAGGAAGACGAATGTAAGGATAAACACATGGATGGATGGATGGATGGATGGATAGATGGATGGCAGGCAGCTCTAGCAACATTCCAGCAGCCAAGACCGGCCTCATTGTCCTGAGTGTGTGTTGTTGCTGCTCTCTTCCTCCATGTCAGTTGTGTAAACTTTCATGACGCCTTCGTGCAGCGCATTTTAAAGGTGAGGACACCCATATGCAAATCTGATATATGGCCATATATGAACATATATTTTAAATAATGGGACATATAAGTTCACATATTTGGACATATATTTCAGGATATGTGTGCAAATATGTAGAGTAAATATTTGGTCTCTGACATAAGGTAACATATATGTGCATATACTGGATTGCATTATTTATTTTCCACATATATTAAGAACTTTAAGTGTGAATATGTGGCAGATGTATTTGTTTTGCACATATATGATGCAAATATGTATATTTGTATATTTAGATAGATAGATAGATAGATTTTTATTGTCATTGCACAATCATATACGTATAATAATGCAACGAAATTAGGGCTCAGTCCTTTCGGTGCAGGGCAGAATAGAAAGCATCGTGCATCTTGCTAGTTGAATAGCCAAGTCCAGTAATAGATGGCTGCAGCCATGTCTCTGATATCAGAGAAAATGCAACAATATTTGGATCATACACCAACTCTCCCGATTCACGCAGGAGACTCCTGATTTTTAACCCTATCTCCCGCAGTGCTCCCAGTCAGTAATTTCTCCTGCTAATCTCCCGATTTTACAGTGAAGGAAACAAGTCAGATTGTGGGGGGTATCTGTCGCAGTATCTGGCGACCCTGGCCTACCTGTGGCCGGTGACGTGACTCAGTCACTCACTAAGTAGCTTTGATACTGCCGGCGGGGTTTCTGTCTTCCGCTCAGTTCAGCGTTCAGACAGACGAGATGGATAGAGAAAGAGAGACAGTTTTCACTCCACATGCATAAATTCAGGATAAAGTAGTAGGAAAACTAGTTTTGCTTTGAAAAATGTAAATACAAAAGCAAAGTAGCTTCAACTTTTTACACTGTGACACTTAACGAGGCAGGAGTGCCAGCTCTCTGCCCCATAGACTCCCATTATATCTGGAACCCACCAGCTGGGGAGAGAAGCAGAAACACACACTTTTTTAACTTGCCGAATCTCAGGAGTTTGAAAATAATTTGACAGTTTGAAAGCCCAAAGCCTCACCTTTCTTATGATATCTTATATGTACTTACTGTCATTGAGATAAAAGCATTTGTTTGACCACTACTTTTAGGCGACTCTTTCCCAAGCACCACTGTCACTCATGCTGTGTGTTTTATAGAGCTTAATTTCTAGCTCAGGCCACACAAGTGCGCACGGCGTGCACACGGCGTGCCAAATTTGCAAAATCCACATGGCCACACCCAGTTGACGAAGCACAGCTGCGCTGCGCCCCTGCCTTGCCCAGTCTGTGAAACTAGAGGCATGACAAAAGGCATGACAAACTATTCAAAAACCTCACCCAAATCCTGGTAGACTGATGGCACTCCTGAGAGATCTGGAGGTTCAGGGGCTGAAGCAGAGTGGGTGGTTCCAGTGGGAGCATGAGCAGACTGGAGATAGTGGGAGTGGCAGAAAACACTCCAGGTAGTGATTCTGCCGGTCAACCAATCAAATTGAAGGTTGTGGAGCTCCAACCAAGGTCGGCCTCCTGATTACAAAGAACTGGATGGTCTCGTGATGATTCGGAGAGGAGGAGGGTGAGAGGAACCGTGCAGTGGGTGATGTGAGCCAACAGCCTCCCATTGAGAGTGTTAGTGTTGAGCAGAGAACTTAGAGCTTCAATGGGAATCTTAGCCTGAGAAACCAGATTGGAGTCAATGAAGCTCTTGTCGGCTCCAGAATCCACAAGTGCATTTACCGGAGAAGACTGATAAATTCCACAGGAGGAAGGCGTCGACTCGCTTAGGTGGGGAAGAATTGGTAGCTGTCTGGCTCATCAGGACCCCCACCGCCACTGATGAGCCCATCCTTTTGGCCACACGGGACAGGTGGGGATGATGTGACTGGTCTGGCCACAGTAGAGACACTCTCCTGAGCTCATTCTGCGTTGACGCTTAGAAGGGGACAGACGAGCCTGCCCCAACTGCATGGGCTCTGGTTCGGGAGTGGAACTAGTGTTGTGCCCCTGGAAAACGGGCAAATAATGAAGAGAGAAAGCAAGACGCAGCTCTCTGCTTCACACAACTATATCAAGTGTATTAAACATTACAGTATAACAATACAGAATGCAGTGTAACAATTGTACATTTGTGAACAATGCTCTCAGTCTCAGGACCACAGTTTGTATATACAGTATTCTCAAAATAATGTAAATAGTTTTTAATCAGTGTGCATAAACTAGCATAAATGAAATATCTCTATACTGATCTTTTTTAACTTATGCTCTCTATCAGACAAATGAATTATCAATGAAGTAATGCTCATATCAAAGTCAGTGACTAGCTTAAACCAGCGACATATAGGGTAACTACAAGCATGAAAATGGCGGACTCCGGCAGGATGCAAGGAGCTAGCAATAACACAAAAGTACAAAAAAACAACACAAATCCTCTTTCTCACATCCAATGACCAAAAGCTAAAGGACCAATAGCCAACAATGTGTCACTATAGCCTTGGTATGCTTTGTGCACTGTATTTACCTGGAAAACGGGCAAATAATGAAGAGAGAAAGCAAGACGCAGCTCTCTGCTTCACACAACTATATCAAGTGAAGGAAAGAAGCGCGCTTCCCCCTAGTGGCGCCCCGAGGCATCGCCAGCGGACATATGCACAATCGATCCAGGCAGAAAGACTGCATCACCGATCGTCTGATCATCTACATATTTTCTTTACATCTTGCACACTTCACAATGGCAACTACAACAAGACAGCTCGCACAATAACAACAAGCATCATTACAAAAAAATGAACAAATGGAAATAACCAACAACTGGCAGAAATAGATATTTCCTGAGAAACTTGCTCAGCTCAAAATTCTCACCTGCTACACTAGCACTACCCTCACTCCCTGCCAGGGAAACAACTACTTGCAGCGGCTCGGGCTCAGAAAGCCATAGTGTGAACTGGTCAGAGATTTTAATGGCTAATTTTATGGCCTCATCTGGGGACCTAGGTTCACCTCTCAGAGCTACCTCCCTGACAATCTCCCTATTATCACAAGATGGCGCCGCTCTAGTGGCAGCTTGTTGCAGCAGCTCCCGTTCACTTGAACGTTTTTAGGGCCCGAGCACTGGAACAGTGCGAAGCCCTATTGTTTTTGCTTCGTTTTTTTTAGGGCCCGAGCACTGGAACAGTGCGAAGCCCTATTGTTTTTGCTTCGTTTTTTTTAGGGCCCGAGCACTGGAACAGTGCGAAGCCCTATTGTTATTGCTTCGTTTTTTTTTTTTCTTCTTCTTATTATTATCTCGTGTCATTAGGCCTTAATTTGACCCCCTAAACATGCTCAAAAACTCACCAAATTCGGCACGTAGGCCAGGTCTGGCGAAAAATTTGATAAAATAGACAAACAGACCACCTAAGTGCAAAAATGGGCTCGGTAGCGCCACCTAGGCACACAAAGGCAGCCACTGCGGCCCACAGGAATGTGATAGAAACACCAAACCAACGCCGAAACGTAGGTCTCATCAAGCCCTACAAATCACGCGCTGACACCCCCCCTCTAAAACCAACAGGAAGTCCGCAATTTGCGTTGGAATGTTCACGTTGTTGCCCAAAGTTCCGCTTTGAACAAAATCTATCTCCTCCCAGGGCGTAAATGTCAGCGGCTTGAAAATTTAACAGATGACAGAGGACACAGTGCTGAACAAAAGTTGCTAAAAACTTGTTATTAATTCGAATCGTTTGGATTTTATAAGCCCTCAAAGTCGGAGTGGCCAGAGCCAAAACCTCATTTTTTCCCATGGAGTTTGTTGGGAAGAGGCTGACTTTTGGCACTAATTAAGCCCCTGGAGTCTAAAGTAAAAGTCTGACAGCTTTGAAAACTATGCAGATGGAAAGAGGACAAAAATTCCTACAAAAATATGTAGTTTTGATGTGGATTGGACCAAGTTTGTGGGAGCTGTGAAGAGTTTTCAAACATTTTTGACTCTGGTGTGCTCTGCTCTGCACTCTGCCTGGACATGTGACTCACTCTAGCTGCCTCAGGAATGCGCAATACACACCCATTGTAAGAGCTCAGAGGGAGCAGAAAACACTCTCAAACTAAAACTGCCATAACTCCAAAACGGTAAAAGATAGCAAAATCATGTAAATGGGAGATTTATAGATCCGAGTCTCGTGACTTGTTTAAGCTTTGAATCAAGTCTGTAACTCAAACGGTGACCGAGCTGTGACACCTCAAACAGGGGTGGGTTTTCTGGATTTCTCCACTGGATTGAATGAGGATTTCTCTGTCTGCCTGCATTTTGGTGTGATCATGCCACAGCTGCCACTACTCAAGTCAGTCACACACTAGGACATGCTAAGGGCGCCATCTGCTGGAGGGGCGCTGCTAGTGGCCAGAGGGGCACCAGCAGCGAATGTACTACCAGTGGGTTTTTGTTGGGGTCGTGTGTGTGTGTGTGTGTGTGTGTGTGTGTGTGTGTGTGTGTGTGTGTGTGTGTGTGTGTGTGTGCACGTGTGTGTGTTTGTGTGAGTGTGTGTTTGTGTGAGTGAGTGAGTGAGTGTGTGTGCCTGCATTTTGGCGTGATCATGCAGCAGCTGCCAGTAGTCCTGTCGGTCACACACTAGGACTTCCGCGGCCTTTCAAAATAAAAGCCCAAAACTCTTTCACAATAAAAGCACCGAAAAACTGGAACAAACGGGCGAATTGTCTACGCTTCAACACGCGCGCCGTCCCCGACGTGCACGGGGGGGCGAGGGCCCGTCCAACGCTGCTTGCAGCTTTAATTAGGGCCCGAGCACTGGAACAGTGCAAAGCCCTATTGTTATTGTAGTGTAGGGTTTCTCAACGGGGGCGGTACCGCCCCCCAGGGGGCGTTCAAAGAAGGTCGGGGGGCGTTGGAAACAATTCTTTTGACAGGGGGGCGTTGGGGATCTTTGAAAAAAATATAAAAATATATATGTAAATATTTAATATAAAAGCCATTTTTATATAACACCTAAAGATTCATACATGGGTTGAAATATAGAATTAGGCGTACTTGCAAAAACCTGCCAGTTTACAGGAGTCTCTTTACCTCTGAGTTTCCAGCAGTTGATGATTTCTGTTTCGTACTTCATGCTGCAGTTAGGAGAATGGGACATCGGAGCATCCTGTATTAAATGTCACCACCAGTATGGCAAATCTCCAAAAGCAGCGGAATTGGGGGGTTCGGGGCCTCTCGGGATTCCCGACAGGCCCTGAATCCCCCACAAGGTCTCGCGATGCTGTTGTCACCGGCGCGCAGTGCTTTTGGCTAGCAGCGAAGGTGGAGATTTCCCATGAAAAGGCTTTCTAACTTGATATTTGAGGAACAAAAACGTATTATTAACTGGGAAATCAACACCAGGCCTCAAATCCAAAGGAAGTGAGGTCTTTTCAAACGGAATGGTACAAAAAGAAAGAGCAGGTTGTGTGGATGTAGTCAAGCTAGCAGGTTGTTGTGCTTTCCGAGTCTCCTTTTCTCGGCGGGTCGCGGCAGCGTCTGGCTGAGAGAGGCTGACTGCGACCTGCACAGCCTGCCGAGGCTCTGCCGAAGCACCAAACCACTACAGCCCACATCCGAGGGGTGTACTACGAAGCAGGTTCAGTGGGTTAGCGAGGTATGTTGAGTCTAAAGCCAGGCTTTCCTGTATCACGAAGGTGGCTCTCTTTTAACCCGGTTAGATCACCATGGTAACTTATGCTTAACTCATAACCTGGTCCCGACCAGGTTATGAGTTAAGTTTAACCCCGCCCGGCTATAAAAGCGGCGCTATCTCACCCAGGTGAAATCACGAAAAGTAATTTTTGTCCGGTGTTTGGTGGCACATATGCACAGTGCAGGTATACTATTAGTGGTGCACAGACTTCACGTTTGTTAGAAATATTCCGTTGTATCACAGACTTTGTTATAGTAGGCTACTTTTTTTTAAAGGAAACCCTTTATATTATAACGGTGACTGTCACGGCATCCGAAGGTGATGATTGGATGGGAGCAGCCCGTGGTGATTCAAACGCACTCCAAACGCCACTTATTCCGATTTAGAAAAAAAGATTTCACAAAAAAGGAGCAAACAAACATCAACCGAAATGGCTCCATAATTCAAGTTAAACTTCAAATGTAACGAACAATTATCTGAAACTACTGACAAGTAGTTCTAAGCAGCGTAAATAGTGGTCAAAATTGTCATGTAACCATGGTAACCACCGCCTGCTCCGTCACCCACACACCTTCAGTCACCTGACTTAACCTCAGGCTTTACCTCCAATTCCTAGGCAACACTCCCATAAAGCTACTGAAGTTACCTATTTCTAAACTAAAATTCATAATACTGAATGAATATTGCAGCAATTATTTAAAATGGCTATAACAGTGACAGAATCCCCCTTTGTGCTTCCTTTGAAATTAATCGCCAGCTCTCCTCTCTCGCCTTATTTGCGGCCACATTGTTGCTCTTAGCGTTAATTTTATTTTTGAAATGTTCATAGCTTTCCATGAGGACAAGCTGCTCCTCTTGCGTGAAATATGCAGCCCGTAAACGGTCCATTTTTTTTTTTATTATTTTTTTTTTATTTAACCTTTATTTAACCAGGCAAATCATTAAGAACAAGTTCTTATTTACAATGATGGCCTGTCAAGAGGCATAAACCTCTTGGGGGAGGGTGGGGGTGGGGGGGCTGTAAAGGAAAGAGGTTTGGTTGGGAAAGAGGTTTGGTTTCGCGGAAGTAGAATCATATGACGCCAAAACGCCCCCTTTTCTGTGAATGCGCACAGAGCACAAAGCTGACAGCCGGACTGAACAAACCTTTATGAGAACCACCGTCGTGATACCACTTAACTTTGACTGGAGCTTTAGGTTTTGTTGAGCCTGATAGTGAACACAAAGCCTGGGGATGTGGAGCCTCCTTCGTAGTACAGCCCTCCGCTCTCTGATCAACCTGAACACCTTTGGGAAGAGCCGGACAGACACAGCGCTGGATTAGCAGCTCAGGCTAACCCTAACATCACTGCACACAACGAAAAGGTAAAAGCTAACAGGGATTTAAAAGTCTTTCTCTCCTGGTTGTGCTCGTATGTGAGTGGCTCAGTAGCTTTTTAGGCTTTTCAGACTTAGTTGTACTTGGAGGTTTAATGGTGTGTGATCGGAGCGGGCAGTGTTTATAATGTATTGTTGTTGGTCTTATAGACTGCACTGCAGCTGGAAGTCCTGTGTTGTTGAGATTCAGCTGATTTCTTGTTGTGAGCTTGTCTTTGGGATCTCCTGGGGTCCATTTCACGAAGCAGGTTCAACAAACTCCGAGTCTTACCCCGAACTCTGAGTTGATCTACTCTGAGATAGGAAACTCTGAGTTTTCGGTGCCAGAACAGCTGATTTGAGTTAGTTTGATCAACTCAGAGTAGTTTCACCTGGAGTTAAGCGTGTGTACCACAGCTATAAAAAGACAGCGTCAATGGAGCCCTGAGTTGAAGAGTCACCATGGCAACGGGGAAGCGTCGGGCTGCGTTTTCCACCCTAGCTGAATTGGAAATCTTAATGCATTCATACAGCGAGTTTGAAAAAAAGTGCAACACCGCTGCAGCGGCAAAGGAGAGGGAGACGGCGTGGGAGAACATTGCTGCTTGGGTCAATGCGTAAGTTTAAATGTAGTCCGTTGCAATCACAATAATATTTCTGGGGAAAACTGCTTGAATGGTAGCCTATTAATTTATTTCATTTAGGTGCAATCCCGCGGGGGAGAAGCGCACTTGGCAGCAGTTTAAGATGAAATATAAAAACATTGTTCAAACAGGTAAGACCTCGGCATAAACATCTATGCGCGGTCACCATCTCCCGATGAAAATTTAATTCTCTGCGCAGTAACACTGCACCTTCATCCACGGGATCGTTGTCGAAAGGACATGCCATGTTCGTGAAAAAGTCGCCACCTAACTACTAATGGACTTCTAATAAAGGCCTACTGACTGTTTTTTTATTTTTTTTTATTTAACAGACGGCAGAACTAATATGCCACGCCAAAACTTGCCTGCTGACTGAATGAATGAGGAAGTTAAATACCGCGTGTGGCTGAAAGAGGGCGGACACAGAGAGAAACTCGAGGTTTCATGAGAAAAACCAGGTCCCGACCAGGTTAGTTTCATGGAGTCTGTTACTGCAGTAACTGACCGAGAGCTTAAGTTACCTCCCTCTGTGAAACAGGCTAGAGTTACCCCTCTTTCTCTGCCTTGAGTTACCTCCTTTTGTGAAACGGAAAACTCAGAGTTTCTCTCATTTCAGGGTTAACAGACTCAGAGTTTTCACTAAACCTGCTTCGTGAAACGGACCCCTGGGCTGTAAATCCTGCAGAAATGCAGGTGAATGTTTGTCTCAGAAAATTAAGTGGCAGTAATTACGTGCGCACTATAATTCGCCGATGTCAATAACTACATTTTTGACAGCGGCAGCTTGATTGACTTTGCAGTGGTTTTAATATTTTGAGTCAGGGCCGAAGGGCCGCAGGGCTCTCACTAACGGTGCCATGGCGCGTCATGATGAGGCGTCAAGAAAACCCTCTACTAGGGCTCACAAAATTTGGCAGTTTTTTCTTTTGCTTTTTCCATAAATGAAAATTGGGCTGTCATAGGCTGTTGTAGTCTAGTAAATGTTGTAATGCTGTTCTTGTTCTCCGTTCTGAAATAAACCCTTTTTCCCCCATAATTCTGATTGGCTGCTGTTAAATCCAGTTTCTGATTGGCTGTGGATGGTAATTAAGCGACACCTCAATTAAGATTGTTTGTTAAAATTGTCAATTTGTAAAGAGCAGTTTTTTTTAAAATCAGAAAGAATACTAATTATAGCTACAAAACAAGATAATAATCAACATTAATATTAAGGAAAGATGACCAAACTACATGATATTTAAAGGGGGGCGGTAAGCAACCTGGGTGATGTACAGGGGGGCGCTGACCCGAAAAAGGTTGAGAACCACTGTTGTAGTGTTTTTTCTTCTCCTTTCTTCTTCTTATTACGTCTAAGTAACCCTTAATTTGACCCCCTAAACATGCTCCAAAAATCACCAAATTCGGCACGCAGGCCAGGTCTGGCGAAAAATTTGATAAAATAGACAAACGGACCACCTAAGTGCAAAAATGGGCTCGGTAGCGCCACCTAAGCACACAAAGGCAGCCACTGCGGCCCACAGGAATGTGATAGAAACACCAAACCAATGCCGAAATGTAGGTCTCATCAAGCCCTACAATTCACGCGCTGACACCCCCCCTCTAAAACCAACAGGAAGTCCGCAATTTGCGTTGGAATGTTCACGTTCTCGCCCAAAATTCCGCTTTGAACAAAATCTATCTCCTCCCAGGCCGTAAATGTCAGCGGCTTGAAAATTTAACAGATGACAGAGGACACAGTGCTGAACAAAAGTTGCTAAAAACTTGTTATTAATTCGAATCGTTTGGATTTTATAAGCCCTCAAAGTCGGAGTGGCCAGAGCCAAAACCTCATTTTTTCCCATGGAGTTTGGTGGGAAGAGGCTGACTGTTGGCACTAATTAAGCCCCTGGAGTCTAAAGTAAAAGTCTGACAGCTTTGAAAACTATGCAGATGGAAAGAGGACAAAAATTCCTACAAAAATATGTAGTTTTGATGTGGATTGGACCAAGTTTGTGGGAGCTGTGAAGAGTTTTCAAACATTTTTGACTCTGGTGTGCTCTGCTCTGCACTCTGCCTGGACATGTGACTCACTCTAGCTGCCTCAGGAATGTGCAATACACACCCATTGTAAGAGCTCAGAGGGAGCAGAAAACACTCTCAAACTAAAACTGCCATAATTCAAAAACGGTAAAAGATAGCAAAATCATGTAAATGGGAGATTTATAGATCCGAGTCTCATGACTCGTTTAAACTTTGAATCAAGTCTGCAACTCAAACGGTGACCGAGCTGTGACCCCTCAAACAGGGGTGGGTTTTCTGGATTTCTCCACTGGATTGAATGAGGATTTCTCTGTCTGCCTGCATTTTGGTGTGATCATGCAGCAGCTGCCACTACTCAAGTCAGTCACACACTAGGACATGCTAAGGGCACCATCTGCTGGAGGGGCGCTGCTAGTGGCCAGAGGGGCACCAGCAGCGAATGTACTACCGGTGGGTTTTTGTTGGCGTCGTGTGTGTGTGTGTGTGTGTGTGTGTGTGTGTGTGTGTGTGTGTGTGTGTGTGTGTGCGTGTGCGTGTGTGTGTGTGCACGTGCGTTTGTGTGTGTGTGTGTTGGTGTGAGTGAGTGAGTGAGTGTGTGTGCCTGCATTTTGGTGTGATCATGCAGCAGCTGCCAGTAGTCCTGTCAGTCACACACTAGGACTTCCGCAGCCTTTCAAAATAAAAGGCCAAAACTCTTTCACAATAAAAGCACTGAAAAATACCCTTAAAACTGGCACAAACTGACGAATTGTCTACGCTTCGACACGCGCGCCGTCCCTGACGTGCGCAGGGGGGCGAGGGCCCGTCCAACGCTGCTTGCAGCTTTAATTATTTATTGGTTTCTTTAACTGATCAGTGCACTATGGAGACCAACGTCGCCATGTTTGTTCTGGTCTTTCTTTTGTTTTTTTCACTTTTTTCGGCCATGTCTGGAGACCGTGTACGGGACCCCATTGTTTACAGTAGGGATCAGCTGTTGGCCCTCCGAGGCCATATTACCTGCCATGGGAATTCTCGCATGTTATCGAGATAGCTGCGTATATCCCCCCCTCTGCTAACGCTGATGCAGCCTGTGATGTTCTCCACTCTGTCACAAGCAGGCTGCAGACAGAGCACCCACAGGCCCTCCTTCTTATCTCTGGGGACTTTAATCATGCCTCTCCATCCTCCACTCTGCCCACTTTCACCCAGTATGTTACATGTTGCACTAGGGACAGTAAGATACTGGATTTGTGTTATGCCAACACCAAGGAGGCATACACCTCATCACCCCCCTGGATCCACTTCAGTTTGCCTACCAGCCTGGCATTGGGGTGGATGACGCTGTGATCTTCCTCCAATACCGAGCTCTCTCTCACCTGGAGAAACCTGGGAGTACTGTGAGAATCATGTTTTTTGACTTCTCCAGTGCTTTTAATACCATACAGCTTGTACTTCTGAGAGACAAGTTGGAGCACACCGGGGTGGACCATCACCTCACACACTGGATTTTGGACTATCTCACCAACCGTCCACAGTATGTGAGGACCCGGGACTGTGTGTCCGACACGGTTGTCTGCAGCACGGGGGCCCCGCAGGGAACGGTCCTGGCTCCGTTCCTCTTCACCCTCTATACTGCAGACTTCTCATACAACACACCCACCTGTCACCTGCAGAAGTTCTCTGATGACTCTGCAATCGTCGGCCTCATCACAGAGGGGGACGACAAAGAGTACAGAGAACTGACACAGGACTTTGTGGACTGGTGCCAGTGGAACTGCCTCCAGATCAACGCGGGGAAAACCAAAGAACTGGTGGTGGATTTCCGCAGACGAGCACTCTGCCCCCCGACACCAGTGAACATCAAGGGAACGGATATTGAGATAGTGACATCTTACAAATACCTGGGCGTTCACTTGAACAATAAACTGGACTGGACACACAACACAACTGCACTTTATAAGAAAGGCCAGAGCAGACTCTATCTGCTCAGGAGACTGGGGTCTTTTGGAGTGCAGGGGGCACTCCTGAAGACCTTTTATGACACCGTGGTGACATCAGGAACGCTATCGCAGGTCCTTCCTTCCTGCAGCCGTCAGACTCTATAACAACCAGTGTGCCCAGTAGACCACACACTCTCCAGGACTGCACTGACTGCACTAGAATGCACATTCTCAGCACCTTAACTACCCGCCCACCCCCACACCCCCACCCCAACGTACACACATATACACACACACACACACACACACTGCACTACTGCACACACGTAAAGACGGGAGGGAAGGGGTGATTCCATAAGGCTGGATCAATCAAGTGTGACAGTTCCTGAGGCCCAGTACCGGGCGTCAGGTTCTGCCACTTGGTCTCATGGGTTCACACTAACCCTGAACCTCCGGTGGAGTGTGTTGTCCCCCAGGTTTTGGGTTATTTTCTTCTGTTGTTTAAATTGTTCACATAGTATTTTTCTACATTCCTTGTTTACAGTGTTTATATTGCTCTTTGGTACTGTTATCTGTATATACTGTTTATTGTGTAAATTATGCTTCATATCTTGCTATCCACTTTGCTGCTGTGATGCGTGAAATTTCCCCACCGTGGGACTAATAAAGGAATATCTTATCTTATCTTATCTTATCTTATTAAGCCCAGACTGAAAAGCTGTAATGAGCGCACTCTAGGGTTGTTCGGTATACCAGTACTAAATTGGTACCGGGGTACTGAGGCATTTAAAACGGTACTATACAGCATCGCCGCGTGACGTCACCATGTTGTAACTAGAGCTGAAAGGAGCAAGCCAGAGCCTGGGGAGAAAAAAAGAAAAAGCAAGCAAGCCGGAGGAAGCAGCGAGCGAGTGAGCGAGCAGCGTGGACTGGAGCAACAAACGGAGCAGGAGGAAAGCTTGGAGAGCGAGAGACACAGCACGTGCGAGAGAGAGAGCAGGGGAGAGAGAGAGAGGAGCACGGAGAGGAGAATGGCTGCTGCAACCATAGATATCTATAATAAAGGCTAGATGTCTCGTCTGCGCTGCTGGCCAATGGAGTCGCACGTCCGCACATGGCGGCCATCTTGCCACAGTCAGCTCGCTCACCCATAACATTGTAGTAGTGGTGCATGAACTTTTTAAATAACCATAACTTGCTCAATTTTCTACCGATTTTCAAACAGTTTGGTTTGTTATAAACGTCAGAGGTGTAGTGTACACACTGCACTTATGGATAATTATGTTACACTTCCGGTCAAACATCCACAATTGTAGCCACGTTAATAACGTTTGTAAGAAACCAAACCGTTTGTAAATCCGTCAAGATTTCAGCGAGATAAGAGTATTTACGTTTGTGCAGATCACTCACCTTCCCTCAGGTACCACAGATTCCGCCAGAGAGCTTGCCTGTAGTAAGATGGCTGCCGGTGATGACGTTAGAAACTCTGCCGTAAGACATCTAGCCCTTATTATAGATATCTATGGCTGCAACCGTCACCACGCCGCAACTCGTGGACAAACCAGGGGCGCAAAGTGCGATATGGCACTACTTTGGCTTAAAAACAAACAAGCATGGTGAGGCAATTAACGGTGATGCACCACTTTGCAAACAGTGTTTTAAAACATGCATGACTAAGGGTAAAAACATCTCCAACTTAGCCAAACACCTAAAGGACAAGCACCCAGACCTGCACACCGAGTTCAGGGAACGGCAGGTAATATACCCATGAAGAAAAGCCACATTCGGTCCTAAAAGCAAGTGACGCCACCCCCCTTCACCCTCCACAGAAGTAGCTCTGGAAGAAAAAAAATTAGAGCTGCATTACAATTACCACTTTCTCTGGTTTAAATAGCCTATTTATATTATATTATATTATATTGTCACAGTGATTTTTAAACTTTTTGCCATACATCCAGAGCTGTAAAATGTAGCTGTAAGCTGTAAAATGTACACATGATCTTTATAAAGTAACAAACTTTTACACATTTAGCCATTTAATATGTTATAAAGACTACAGCATAGTAACATACCATTTAAAGACATTGGTCCTACTTAAGACAGGCTATATCTAATGAAAACATTTTTTAGGTTATGTATCTCAACGTAATTAAGGCCTCAGCTTGTATGACAAATGTATCACCTTCATTTTATTTTTTCACTACAGAGGTCTGGTGCTTCTGGTGCTTCTGGTACGGAGAGAATGACCCTCACCCAGTGCCCCCACTCAGAGGCAACCTACTCTTCAGGCTGTTTTTGAGCAGCATGCAAAATACGCAAAAGTAGAGCTGTGTTGAAAAGATCGATCCTCCGATTTTGAATCGATCTTCATCTAAATTCCCATGGATCGATCTGTGCGCCGAAAGATCGATCTTTTAATATATATATAAATGCTGTTTTTGTGTGGAATATGAACGTATGTCTAGGGAAAATTACATGGAGGGAAGCAAATCTGGGTGGCACAACCGCTCCAGTGGTTTCACCTGCACCACCAAGAAAAAACATTACAACACCTGCACCGGCACCGCACGAGTCCAAAACTCAGAGAAACTCTCCGGGCTACCGCAGCGCACTGACATAGATTGCGTACAAAGTGAAGAGTTCCTGTGCTATTTTTACTATTTTTACTGGCTAACAGCAGCACACTGGCTTAGCTTGTCTATTCAGAGAAGAGGTATCACTTCGGCTTATTTTTCAAACCATGTTATCACATGCATACTACAGCTCATTCATTGGTAGCTGAATTGTTAGCTCTGTTTGATAAGTAATTTACATTTTTAAAACAAATAATAATTTAACATATTGTTAAATTATTTGACTCACGCTTACTGGTAACCATCTACTCCTGCAAGATAATTTATTATGTTCTACAACTCATAAACATACACTAACACAACATACCAAGTCTGGGCAACAAAAGGTGGTCCTAGCCTTTTTTACCAGTCTTACAGCCATTTTAATTATCAATACCTATATTAATCTGTTGTCAAATGACACAATATAATAATAGTATTAATGTCTTGCATAACTAGACAGGCATGTAACTCAGTAACAGCTCAAAATGCTTTTTAATAAAACTAACCAAATCAATATCGGATCGAATCGGATCGGCAATATCAGATCGAATCGAATCGAATCGGATCGAATCGTGATAATCGATTCTGAATCTTGTGAATCGGAATCGAATCGATTCTTGAAATCTGAAACGATACCCAGCACTACGCAAAAGACTCGAAAGATGCTAAAAGGCTCAACAGAGTAGTTGCAGAATTCATTTGCATGGATCAAGTGCCAGTATATACTGTTGAAAAGGCTGGGTTCAGAAACCTTGTTTAGCACCTGGACAAACGAAATGACCTCCCCTCAAGGAATTTCTTCATGTACACAGAAATTCCCAAAATATATATTTAATGTATGTCTATTTGCACTATTTACTTGTCTACTTGTTTATTTTATCGCCCTTTTTCTGTTTTCTCCTTTGTTATTTAATTTATGTAAATTAAGAGAGCAAAGTTTACCGAAGTCAAATTCCTTGTATGTGAACGCATACTTGGCCAATAAAGCTGATTCTGATTCTGAGCTCCTTACGGATGCCCGAGCTCCTCACCCTATCCGTAAGTGTGCGCCTGGCCACCCTGTGGAAGAAACTCATTTCCTCCGCTTGTATCTCTCAGAAGGAAATTCCACTCATTGATTTTTATTGCAAAAGCATTAATGGGTAAATTATCCCTCTACATTTCAAATTTGCTTACACACCATACTAGTGTTTACAGCACAAGGTTGTCAGAAAAAATACTATTAATTATAGCTGCTGTGCAGCGATGGGTCGGGTCCGGGCAGTTTTAAGCAATTCTAAGCAACAAGCAGAAGAATATGAATTAAACTGAACTGATTGACACACCTGGTAAGAAAAGGGCAGGACACAGGCCTGGAGGGGACAGATGATTGGCCAAGACACAACAAAGACATGCAACATGGGGGCGGGGCTAATGATACAATGCAGGGCACGTGTGACGACAAACAAGCTGACAAGACTATGGAGGAACAATAGGGACAAAATGAACACAGTAGACTAAAATATAATAAACTTTATAGCTGCTGTGCAGCAATGGTCGGGGCCAGGCAAGTTTAGGCAATTCTGAGCAACAAGTAGAGAATAGGAAGATGAAAAGACAGGTGGCATTCTTATGTGTATTTTGTATCAGCTGAGGCTTGAACTCACAGTTTCTGGCATGAAGGACAACACTCTATCTCACTGAGCTAATTGGCAACTGTCAGTTCATGTGAGGCTTCACAAATTGACTAAGCCAGTCACATGACAGCAGCTGCCTATGCATAGAAAGGCAGATTTCAAACCACTGTAAAATAAATAAATAAGTCATCAAGACAAAAATCTGACAATGATGATACAAGGATACAAGGATACAAGGAAGTTTATTTGTCATTATACAACAGGTTGAATAATGAAATTAAAGTGTGGTTCCCTCTTGATTGATTAATTGATTGTATAGAAAATAAAATTATTAAACATGGAGGAGTGCAGATGGTGCATTTAGTAGTGAAATTTCCCCATCGTGGGACTAATAAAGGAATATCTTATCTTATCTTATCTTATCTTAGTCTCACAGCCTGAGGGAAGAAGCTGCTCTGTAGTCTGGTTGTACGGCAGCGAATACTTCTGTATCTTTTGCCTAATGGCAGCAGGGTGAACAGGCTGTGGCTGGGGTGGGTGTTGTCTTTTAGGATCCTTTTGGCTCTGCGCAGGCACCTCACCTCCCCGATATCACTGATGCTTGGTAGATGGGTGCCAATGATGTTTTGGGCAGTTTTAATCACTCGTTGCAGAGTCTTCCTGTCCTGGGCCGTGCACATCCCATGCCAGTTTGTGATGTTTCCAGTCAGGATGCTTTCAATCACTCCTTTGTAGAAGCTGACAAGAACTTGGCGTGGGAATTTTGCTTTCTTAAGTTTCCTTAAGAAATACAGCCATCTGATCTGGCATGGGACTGGACCTTTGTGCAAAGTTTGGTGAATTTTCGCACATGGGAATGTTGCACAAGCTGAGGCTTGAACTCAAATTCTTTGACACCGAGGCCTGGCCTCTATCTCACTGAGCGAAAGTTTCACATGTAGCTTCACAAACTGACTGAGCCAATCACTGACCTGCAGGACAGCAGCCATCCATGCATGGAAAGGCAGATTTTAAACAGCTGTCAAAAATTCAGTTATTAAGACAAAAATCTGAAAATACACATCTTGCATCTAGACAGCATGGAGATGTTGATCATTTGTTTTTAACAATGATTGATTTGCTCCATAAGTGAAAAACTGATGTTTAAAAATGCCATTTTTACATTGACTCCAATTGTTCACGAGAGCAAAATTCAAAATGCTGTCAAAAATTCAGTTTTTGAGATACACATTTGAAATTTGCCACACATCATCTACCATGACTCTAGAATTTCTAGAATTTTGTCCATTTTTTTCATGAACATTGAAGATTTATTTAGTGAGAATTTGCAGGTATATGTTTACAGTACTGTTTACAGTCAAATATTTTGATGCTTAGTAGGCTCAATTTTTGATAAATCAAAAATCTGAGAAACAATGTTTGTGTAGGACAGTCTGAAGATGCTCTGTAGCAATTTTGGTGTCAATTGAGCAAAAATTGTGGGAGGAGATAGGTTTAATAAGTTTTACAGTTTTTGAAAAAAACAGAGTGATGGACTTCATAATTTGCAATAGGTTTGAGTGCACAAAAGTTTCTTCAGTATTGGGGCTACAGTTTGATGAAAGTTGTGAAGTTGTAGCACATATGGTTGATTTGTTATGAATTTTCAAAGTTTTGAACTTTAGAGGCTTGCTATGGCGCCACCATCAGGACTATTGGCTTGAGTTTGCAGCTGAGGTAATCTGGCATGGGACTGGACCTTTGTGCAAAGTTTGCTGATTTTTCACCAATGGGAAGTATGATTTCCTCGGAAGAAGAAGAAGAAGAAGAAGACGAAGAAGAAGAAGAAGAAAGAAGAAAGAGAACACGTAGGAATACAATAGTGTCCTGGCAGCATAGGCTGCCCGGACCCTAATTACTCCATCAATAAGAACAGAACTGGGTAAAATAGCTTTCTCATCATATGCACCATATGCTTGGAATGAAACAAAACACCTTAAATCTAGAGTCACTTCCACCTTACCATACTTTTAAAAACCATTTAAAATCAACCATGACTGAAAAGTGTCACTGCTTTTAATTTGGTGCCTCTAAATAGTAGCCTATGTCTGTATTAGCTTGTTATTTGTCTTACTGAGTGTAATTTCATTGTGTAGCACATGATTCAAAGATTAAGTAATTGAGAAATCAGGGTTAGAAGATTCCAAGTGCTCAAGTGAGGGGGAATGATTAAACTGATGCACAAAATTCAATGAAATTCAATGAACTCAATGAAACAACACAAATCAAAATCTAGAAAATGGCCATATGCAATCTCAAACCTGATCCAGATTTTTACGTTAACACTGTTGTTCTGAGATTTTAAAGTACCAGCATTTAATTCAGCTCAATCATTTATTCAATTAACCCCAGATTGAATCACTCAATTAATACTTCAACACGTGATGATATTCTTCCAGCTCCAAAAAGAAGGAGAGTCCAAAACAACAGTCCAAAAAGTCAGTCAACGGGGAATTGGCGGGCATGTATGGGAGAGTGAGAGAGGGGCTAGAGTGGAACTGTGCCTGGTGTCCTACCACACCAGCAGGAGCAGGGTTTCAGCAGTTCAGTGTCTCTGGTTTCCTGGTTCTCTAGCTCAGTGGATTCCCAGTTCAGGAAAAAAAAACTGGCCTGTGCAAACACAGGCCCATATTAATACATACAGCTTAAAACCCATATTTTGCGGCAAGGCTTCTTAACGTAGGCCTTAAGTTACGTCCTCCCCGGGTTCTTTTTTTTTTTTTAATTTTTCCATTGTACAGTTGTATGGTCTGTTCTTTCTTGCTGGTGAAATAGTGCACTTGCACCTTATGTTGCACTGCCTCTTGCACACAGCTATGGCATTATTATTGATGATGTTTTGTTGTTAGTGATGATGTCAATGTTAATAATGATGTCGACGGTCACCTGACTGTTTTTGTTTTATCTGTTTTTTACTGTAAAGCACTCTGTGTATTCGTACTGTGAAGGGCGCTATACAAATAAAATTTTACTTACTTACTTACATATGGTTGGTGTAATTTAACAATAATTAAATTTAACATACAGTAAATCCATCACAATAATTCAATCTCAATAAATTCAATACATGCAATAAATCATTTACCCTGGGTTATCAAATAAGTGCACATCATTCCAAGTAAGCTGAATTATTTATCATTACAGCCTTCATCTGTTCATATTTAACATAAACACACCTTCATAAACTAACAACACAACAATAAATGATTGACATGTTTTGAATGTAACACATATTGTAAGGTGAGCTCACATCTCATAAAAATAACAGCAAGAGTTCACACAATCAGAGCAGGTGCGCGTTGTACTAACTGAAGCAGGTAAAAAAACGTCTGTGTAACTCACCAATTCGGGAGTTCAACTGCACACAACGCTTCACAACGCAGGCAAGTGGACCCAAATTCAGAGAGCGACACAATGTACATTTAGTGATTTTAGGGTAATTAAGTGTTGTTTAAGTTGCCAGACAATGCCTCCCTGGGAATTGCACCCAGAGAATTATCTTTCGTCCAAACACATAAGACACACAGTTCCTTAAACTCAAAGGCTGGAGATGTAGTTTCCAAATGTACAATATAATGCTTTATTTAAAACTATTTTTAAAATATATGTTTCTTTAAAATTTACACCATTCACACAGGGGGAAAGAGAACCTAATCAGATGCTGAGGCTTACCGGTTTGACAGGTGCTAGTGAAAGGAGAGGGATCCACCAAAACAAACCAAAAATCACCCAGACACACATGACACACACTCGGTTGTGAAGTAAACCAAATCCCAGGGGAGCACCACACACACAAAGGGGAGGGGGATAACAACAAAATATACTAATTGAACAGAATATACTAAATGATGGCCAGGGTTCAAATTAAACGATGCAAATTATACAAAAAAATAAAAAATAAATGCCCAAATGAAACAAAATAAAACAAAAAGAATAAACTTTATACAACCTAACGAAATATAAGTCTTCCACTTATTCACACATTTAAAAAAAAAAGATTAAACCCAGTTAAACATGCTGTATGGAAGGCGTCTAGGCTACGAGGCAGCTAGGCGAAGCAATGTCAAGCAGCCGCCCAGGCAAGCAGCAGGCAGGCAGGAGACAACACACCAAACCAAGCCGTTACAATATACCATCAGACAGAGCAGGAAGAAAAAGATATCAAAAGGCAAAGCAGCAAGAGACAAAACAGCAGCGGTCCCAGTCAGCTGATAGTGACGTCAGCAGCGGTAAATACCATCAGCTGATTCAATTTCACCTGACGAAAATAGCATTAGCATTTTCTACACGAATCTGCTGTGCCTTCTTGGTGATAGCAGTGGTGTTGATGCTTCAGGTGAGGTAATCCTCTATGTGAACACCCAGGAACCGGAAGTCTGAGACCCTGTCCACACAGTCCATGCCTATGAACAGGGGCTGAATGTCTGTCCTGTTCCTCCAAAGGATTATGATCAGTTCCTTAGTCTTTATGATGTTCAGAGCCAGGTTATTTTCTGTGTACCACGGTGATAACTGCTCCACCTCGTCCCAGCATGCGGACTCATCCCCGACCCCCCCAGAGATAAGTATGTCACGGAAGCTGAAATCCACAAAGAGCAGCCATGCGTAGCTCCCCTGCTGCTCCAGGTGGGACAGAGCAAAGTGGAGGGCTGTGGCTTTAGCATCCTCTGTGGGCTTGTTAGCTCTGTCGGCAAACTGGTGAGGGTCAAACCTGGGTGGGAGATGTGAGATGATGCAGGTCCGGACCAGTTTCTCAAAGCACTTCATGATGTGCTACTGGACGGTAGTTACTGACTACGTTTACATGCACACCAAATTCCAATTCAGGTCAATATTCCGGTTAAGGCAGTGCTAATTTCGTCAGACGAGACTAGACGAAATATATTCGTCAACGATGGGTTTTCATGACGTTTTTTCATGACGTAAACGAGACGAAGACCAGATGAAATCAGTACCCTTAAACACTGACTGACGAAATTAACACGCATTTTTTGTTGACTAAAAAGACGAGACGAAATCTACTTCATTAAATAAAAAATTAATAAAATGTCTCTTTCCTTTTTCGTCATAGACTTTTAAATTACAATCCAAAAAGTGCATTCATTGGATGCAGGTTAGTTTTTCTCCTCCTGCGCTGCTGTGTGCTCATGCCGGGCTGTGTGTGTGTATATGACTGAGGAGCACACACCCACCGGCACTGTCTGAAGCGTAGCGCGGCGAGAACAAAGTTAAAACCTGCTGCCAATCAATGCACACGTGTTAACCTGTGTTTCAGTAAATGTATTCCTGCCTGAAACACACTGGAAGATAAACTTATTATTCCTGATCTGAGATGTCGTAGCTGCATCTGGATCAATATGCATATATATATATATATATATATATATATACAGTATATATATATTTTATTTTATTAGAATATGTCAGGCTTTATTTAATACCTGTTTTTATTTCAGATCAGAAAAGTGGGTTTCTTATGTTGTACTTATGGCAAAAGAGTGGTTTAAAAATACATTGTTGCATGTTCTGCTAATTTTTTTTATCTTGAATTTTAAAGGCCTAAAGAGTTGTTTAATCATGTTGGTTCATAATAAAATAAGCAAATTAGAACATGGATGTATTTCTGTGAATATCAGACCAGGCACCTTTAGCAACGTAGCATTCCTAATCATTCAACATGTGGAGCTACTTCATCAGGTAATAATCACATAAACCTTAGAGATGAGTGAAAAAAGACTAAAATGAATCTATTGGTTAGACTAGATTTTTAAATTACCATTAGTGTCAATCTGCATTCAAAGACTAAAAAAAGACTATTGACTAAAACTAGACTAAAATACTTTGGAATTTAGTCGACTAAAACTAGACTAAAATACTTTGGATTTTCTTCGACTAAAACTAGACTAAAATGCCAAGACTTTTCGTCGACTACAATGTGACTAAACAAAAAAGAATACAAGTTGACTAAATATGACTAAAACTAATAAGGGCATTTGACACAAGACTAAGACTAAAACTAAATTAAAAAAATAGCTGACGAAATTAACACTGGGTTAAGGTAACTGCGCTGCGTCAACTGGAATATTCCGTTTACATGTTACTTGGCGTTGGTGTTTCGGCGTATTCCACTCTCTTACGTAATGCAACATTCAGCTGCGGGGGGCAGCATTACACCTATAGGTGTCTGGTCTGCTGGAAATACAGACAGAAGAAGTCTTCTTCTTCTTCTGTCACTATTTCTGTGTTTTCTCCCATCGATATACTCCATGATATTTAAGTCTTTCATTAGCTGAAGGCAGACTGCAGTCTCCTTCTCACTCCATAAATGCTGGTTCTTGCTGCTTTTTGCCATGCTGCTCTCCCCACTTGCAGTAACCATGGCAATGACGCCCCAGGATTCCTTGTGAATCGAGCATGCGCAGATGTAACTGAATATTCCGGTATGGGGCATTTCCGATTAAGGTGTTTACATGGCACAGTATTCCGGTTGGAACAGGGATATGCCAGGGTTCTTATTCAGAATTCTCTCCAACTGGAATATGACCTTAATCGGGTTCGGTGCGTGTTTACATGACACGTGTGCAACCGGAATATTGCAGATGTTCCGAATAATAATGATTGTGGAGGACTTCAGGTAGGTTGGGACGGCAGCCTGAGACTGGTTGAAGATCTTGGTGAAGACCCCAGCCAGCTGATCTAAGCAGAACCTCAGCATCTGTCCTGAGACACTGTCAGGTCTTGCAGCTTTCCTTGGGTTCATGGCCCTCAGCCATGTCTCTTTTGTACCATGTTCAAATAAACATCCATAAATACTATTCCTCCCTCAGTGTGCCGAGGTTGTTGGGGTTCCTTCTTCTTTTTTTTTTTTTTTGCTCTTTATAGTTGTTTCCCTACCTTTTCGCTATCTTCATTCTCTGATGGGAGACCTGTGCCCTCTGCCCTCACACGCGCACGTGCACATACACACGCAAACACACACACACATGCACACACAAACACACACACACACACACACACACACACACACCACACTCACACTTTCTTGCAATGGTTAGGCTTGGCACAGAGGTTATGGTCTTAGTTGACTTTGTGTCCACTGGGGTGTGACTCTGCAGTTGTATATAAATTCACTCTTCTACTGGAGCTCAGGGCTGGGAACAGTATGCTTTAGGAGAGCTAATGGACTTCCATGGCTGTTGTTTGCACTTGTGTCGGTCCAGTCATGGTCCCCGGTTCATTCCCTGTTCAAAGCAGAGCAAAGAATAAGTTGCCAAAAGCAAGGATATAGCTCTATCAAATGGCTATCCATGCTGAGAGCTGTAGTAACACCTTGAAATGGTCTCATGACAATTCCCTACTGCATGAAAAAACACAGGAAATGCTTCAATACGGGCCCTTGGAAAACGCTATAGATTATACAGATATACATATACATATACATACTATAGATAATTATCTTCAACACACATATAATGCAGGCCTTTATAAATTCTCACATTTTTCTTCCAGCTGCCTTTCCTCCCATGTGTTTTTCATAATTGGAATACTATCTCTAGGCTCAGAGAAAAAGGGCCCTCCCAGGTAATGTTCACCATCTTGGTGAAATGCAAACATAGGCAAGTCTCTCTTGAGAAGCCGCCAGCTCAGAGATGTTTATTTTCCTCTTTAACAACCTCTTTTATTAAAGTGGGGTGAAAACAATTACGGGTGTGTAAGTTCTGTGTCTTTAATAATAGCTTTATTGAATCAGCGTCCTCCTGTCTGCTAACGACGGACCTCCAAATGTGACACAAGTGGTATCGCCTAATGTTGAAACCCAAGGGATGGGGGCTAAAGACATTGCAGATGTAATTCAATTAGATGTTACTGTCTAATTCTTTTCACTGACAGAAAGAATAGCAAAGGCTCCTGAGGTCCATAGATGTCTGAGAGATGGATCCACGACATGTGCAAAGACATGTATCACCATAAAATGATTATCAGTAAACTGGAAAAGGGTTGCCCCTCAGGAGAAAAGTTGATGTGCAGTACCAAAATTTTTTTTTGCAGTTTTTCATTTGTAACATGTGATCTTGTTTAAACCAGAAAGGGGCTGAGAAGGGCTTGGGGAAGTTCCCTGACACAGGGAAGTGAATAAAAGGAAGATAAATTGAATGTTGGCCAATAGGGATAGGTGCTTCCCTCATAGTTTTTCAACAATGCAGGAACTGCCATGACTAAAACCAAAACCATGTTTCTCAGCTAGCAGGAATTTCCTATTTGATTATAACTTGTGCAATGCCGGTTCAAGATGTGCCTGTTAACAATGGCTTGATTGCTTGGCCTCCAGTATAACTGCTTGCAGCTCATGCACAAAGACTCCCTCAATTTTAGTTATATTAGATGGTGGCTAAGCTGTAGATTTCATGGGCTCAAATCCACCTGAAACTGTCAACAGTTGGAAAGAGGGAGTGAAAAAGTATGTGTCTTTTTTATTTGTGTTTCCTGTACTGCCCTTTCCCCCATCTCCACTGGACTTGCTTCCATTGAACTATATGTGTATGTATAGGCACAAATCCCGGGGGGGTCAAATGGTCAGTGCCACCCCCCCACCCCCCACCCCACTTTTCAAAGATGTCCCCCCATCCAAAAATCCGAAAAAAAAAATTCACACACACTACTCACAAAAAGTTAGGGATATTTGGCTTTCGGGTGAAATTTATGGAAAATGTAAAAAGTTCACGCTACAGTGATATTATATCATGAAAGTAGGGCATTTAAGTAGAAGCATGCACTGGTGATTTCCTCATCTCAAACAATTTCTTGAAACAAAAGCCAACAACAGTGGTGGGTATACCACAACAAAAAATGTCAATGTCTCAATAACTTGTCATGTGCCCTTGAGCATCAATTACAGCTTGACAACGACGTCTCATGCTGTTCACAAGTCGATTTATTGTCTGCTGAGGCATGGCATCCCACTCTTCTTGAAGGGCGGCCCTCAGGACATTGAGGTTCTGGGGTACAGAGCTCCGAGCCTCTACACGGCGACTCAGCTGATCCCATAGGTTTTTTATGGGATTCAGGTCTGGAGAAAGTGCAGGCCACTCCATTTGAGGTACCCCAGTCTCCAGCAACCGTTCCCTAATGATACGACCTCGATGAGCTGGAGCATTGTCGTCCATGAGGATGAAATTAGGCCTGTGTTGTTCATGCAGGGGCACAATGACTGGATTAATGATGTTATTCAGGTAGTATGGGCTTGTCACTGTACCATTAGGGCAGTTCTGTATTGACTAGACACACCTGCCCACACAGTAACACCACCACCACCAAAGGCTCGTCTGGTGACAACAGTGGCTGATGCATAGGGCTCTCCTTGACGTCTCCAACATCGTTGGCGGCCATCATTTCTGCTCAACATGAATCGGCTTTCATCAGAGAACAGCACTGAGGCCCACTGGTCCCTCGTCCAGCGTAAATGCTCCCTGGCCCATGCAAGACGATGACACCTGTGCCTGGTGGTGTGGTCAGGTACCCTTGCAGGTCGTCTAGCACGCAGACCATGCTGATGTAAACGGTTTTGAATGGTCTGACGTGACACTTGGGTGCCTCTCACCTTCCTTAAACGTACCTGGAGTTGAGTGGCATTCATCATCCGGTTCCGCAGGGCACTGTTCACAATGAAGCGGTCATCAGTGTGGGATGTGGCCAAAGGACATCCACTTCTATGCCTTTTTGTGACTCTTCCAGTCTCTCTGTATCTCTGTTGCAACCTACTGATGACACTCTGTGACACTCTAAGCTCAGTGGCCACTTCCATCTGAGGACATCCTGTTTGAAGCCTCGCAATGGCGAGGTGCTGCTGATCAATTGTTAGGTGTCGTCTTGGTCTCATGATGTCAAAATGTGAACAGCATGATGAGGAGGACTGTTTAAATACCAATTCTAATTGAACCAGGAAATTTATTGGTCGATTGATGGATCAAACACCTGTTGTGAATTTTGCTGTTAAACTCCTTGTTAGAGAACAGCAACTTGTGCAAAAAGTACTGAAACATTGAACAGTTGGACATGTGCATTCAAAAGTTTACAGAAGGTCACATTAAGTTCACCTGTAAATGCATTTTAGGTTCATCCTGAAATTTCACCTGAAAGCCGAATATCCCTAACTTTTTGTGAGTAGTGTATATATATATATATATATATACACACACACACACATATATATATATATATACATATATATATACATCAATGAAACTTGAATATTTTGAATGAAACTTGAATATATGGAATGAAACTTGAATATATGGAATGGAACTTGAATATTTTGAATGAAAGTCTGAATATTTTGAATGAAACTTGAATATATGGAATGAAACTTGAATATTTTGAATGAAAGTCTGAATATATGGAATGAAAGTCTGAATATATGGAATGAAACTTGAATATTTTGAATGAAAGTCTGAATTTATGGAATGAAATGTGACGCCATCACTGGCGCCATCTTGTTTTTCAATGTGCAAGCACGGATGTTACTCCAAGAAGTTAAGTCTGTAAAAATGAGTGAGTCAGCACGCAATCTGGTGGCAGCGATTCTAAGCAATGAAGAAATCATTAACACCCTGGCGAATGCTTGTACGGGCCAAAATAACACTAGTAATCGGTCATGAAAACCGTTGTACTGATGAGGAAGTTTTTTCACTGTTTCATCGTGGAAGACTGAATGCAGTGAACCTCACAGGCCAGATAGCTACTGCTTATCCGAGAGAGATTTATGGCCATATGCACAGTAAAACAGGCGTTAACACTGTAAATGAAATTCTTACTTGGCTAGTCCTCCTTCCACGCAAAAACTAAAACTAAAAAGCCATTTAACAGGCAGATGACATTTAACCAAAGGGAACATCTTGTGCACTCAAGCCTCATTTTAATGCAGCTGTCAATCGCTGAAGACGTGTCTCACATCTTTTATATACTTGACCTGATCACGTTCAGGCACAGATTATTTCATTTTTCCAGCGGGTCTGAGAGGGTCGAGCTCCGCTTTGGTGGATAAATCAACCAGTAAAATTTCTGTGGCGTTCCTGTTATAACTGCAGCGCGAACATTCACGTAGTGGCCTATGATATTTCTATAATAACTGTAGGCTATCGCGTTAGTGAATAGAAAGAATGCGTTTAATCGCGCCGGGGCACAAAATGTAAGAAAGGCTGGCACCTCCGAATTTTATGTGGAAGAAGAAATCCTGCATATTGTTAATACATATTTTAGAGACATCCCAAAATTTATTGCATCATGTTTTTAGGGGAGTTCATGTGTTATTAGGCTAAGGGAAGATGAGCTCCTCCAGGCTCACCTGTCGTTCCCACCCTCCAGGTAGACAGTTTGTGTTTTTATTCATTAACCAGCTGCTTTATAGCCGACCTGCACTCCAGTTTGCATCTGGCCCGACAGCATATTCAAACTTTCATTCCATATATTCAAGTTTCATTCCATAAATTCAGACTTTCATTCAAAATATTCAAGTTTCATTCCATATATTCAAGTTTCATTCAAAATATTCAAGTTTCATTCCATATATTCAGACTTTCATTCCATATATTCAGACTTTCATTCCATATATTAAAGTGTCATTCAAAATATTCAGACTTTCATTCAAAATATTCAAGTTTCATTCCATATATTCAAGTTTCATTCCATATATTCAGACTTTCAAGTTTCATTCCATATATTCAGACTTTCATTCAAAATATTCAAGTGTCATTCCATATATTCAAGTTTCATTCCATATATTCAGACTTTCATTCAAAATATTCAAACTTTCATTCAAAATGTTCAAACTTTCATTCCATATATATAATATTTTCCTAAACGGCATGCCATAATATATATATATATGTATATATATATATATATATATATATATATATATATGTGTGTGTGTGTGTGTGTGTGGGTATATATATGGGTTAAATTCACCAGTTGTTCCTTATGTATCCAATAGGCACACTGTAAAATTTTAGTTTGCTCAGATGGATACTTTTTGAGATACGGCCATATTAGTGAGGGGAGTATGTGTCGATTTTGGTGTGATTTTCGCATGTCCTTATTTTTCCTCCATTTTCAGGTGTCAGTATCTCAGGAACTACACCACATAGGAAACTGAAATTTGGTACGGTAATACACCTCTACCAACTTTCTCAGAATATACAAAACATCTGTCATACATCATAACTTGTAGGCATGCCAGCCCCTCAAAAATGAAATGAAATCATTTCTCACATCAACACGACACTTTTGAAAGGATTCTTAAAGCAGCACCCCCCGTGTATCCTGCTAAAAGGTTTGGTCCGGAGTCCGGACTGTCCCTACAACTCCGGTGCAACAAATCGTCACTCAGAGACTACAGGCTCGCAGCACACAGATACAGTACAGGCCAAAAGTTTGGACACACCTTCTCATTCAATGCGTTTTCTTTATTTTCATGACTATTTACATTGTAAATTCTAACTGAAGGAATCAAAACTATGAATGAACACATGTGGAGTTATGTACTTAACAAAAAAAGGTGAAATAACTGAAAACATGTTTTATATTCTAGTTTCTTCAAAATAGCCACCCTTTGCTCTGATTACTGCTTTGCACACTCTTGGCATTCTCTCCATGAGCTTCAAGAGGTAGTCACCTGAAATGGTTTTCCAACAGTCTTGAAGGAGTTCCCAGAGGTGTTTAGCACTTGTTGGCCCCTTTGCCTACACTCTGCGGTCCAGCTCACCCCAAACCATCTCCATTGGGTTCAGGTCCGGTGACTGTGGAGGCCAGGTCATCTGCCGCAGCACTCCATCACTCTCCTTCTTGGTCAAATAGCCTTTACACAGCCTGGAGGTGTGTTTGAGCTCATTGTCCTGTTGAAAAATAAATGATGGTCCAACTAAACGCAAACCGGATGGGATGGCATGTCGCTGCAGGATGCTGTGGTAGCCATGCTGGTTCAGTGTGCCTTCAATTTTGAATAAATCCCCAACAGTGTCACCAGCAAAACACCCCCACACCATCACACCTCCTCCTCCATGCTTCACAGTGGGAACCAGGCTCCTCTTAACAGTTGTTCTAGAGATGGGTCTGCTGCTAGAACTCTGTGTGGCATTTATCTGGTCTCTGATCTGAGCTGCTGTTAACTTGCGATTTCTGAGGCTGGTGACTCGGATGAACTTGTTCTCAGAAGCAGAGGTGACTCTTGGTCTTCCTTTCCTGGGTCGGTCCTCATGTGTGCCAGTTTCGTTGTAGCGCTTGATGGTTTTTGCGACTCCACTTGGGGACACATTTAAAGTTTTTGCAATTTTCCGGACTGACTGACCTTCATTTCTTAAAGTAATGATGGCCACTTGTTTTTCTTTAGTTAGCTGATTGGTTCTTGCCATAATATGAATTTTAACAGTTGTCCAATAGAGCTGTCGGCTGTGTAGTAACCTGACTTCTGCACAACACAACTGATGGTCCCAATCCCATTGATAAAGCAAGAAATTCCACTAATTAACCCTGATAAGGCACACCTGTGAAGTGAAAACCATTTCAGGTGACTACCTCTTGAAGCTCATGGAGAGAATGCCAAGACTGTGCAAAGCAGTAATCAGAGCAAAGGGTGGCTATTTTGAAGAAATAGCCACCATCATTCATAGTTCATTCATAGTTTTGATTCCTTCAGTGAGAATCTACAATGTAAATAGTCATGAAAATAAAGAAAACGCATTGAATGAGAAGGTGTGTCCAAACTTTTGGCCTGTACTGTACATCGTAAGTGATGTCAGCAAGAACGGAATCCGCAGCCGTAGGGCTCCGACGAAAATTCCGCGGATTTTGAACACAAGAGTGTTGCAGCAGCAGTGTCAGTGTAGCTGAACGTATTCCGTCCCCCGACACCATATGTTCTTATATTTTACAGACATGGGCGACACGGATCACTGCCAGAGAGAGGCCAGATGAATCCGCCGGTGATGTTTATGAGAGCGGGGGAGTGTTTGACTGTAAAGTTTGTCAGCACTCGCTGGATTATCTGAGGAAACAGACCACTGTGGAGCATCTAAAGTCCCAAAGACACAACAACAGAAACAAGAGTGGTTTGACTCAGTAATATCTACTACCTACTAGATGCTTAACAGTCTGAAATCATTTGAAATGGGCCATCGTCACCACTGATCTAGTTTCTGTCATGCTGACAGCTGACTCCCAAAGCTGAACTCTCTAGTGTGCAACGGTATCGCATGCGCACACACATGCGCGCTGTGTGTTTGCTCCAAACACACAGGTTATAGTACTGGATAACTGTCTAAAACCTTAAAAGAAAAAAAAAATCACTCCACAGAATCCCACAGATTTTCCTCTTGAATCAGCACAGAAAACCGGAAAAAAGTTTGTGGATTCCGTTTGGGCTATGACGTAATTAATAACTCAAACAGGCAAGACTGCCCTTCTTCAGAACAGATCTGTGTTGAATGTGGCCAAGTCATACATGACTCTGTGTGAAGCAGCTGAAGGAGATGTGCTCCGGTATCTTCAGTGTTAACCCACCTGACAGCAGACAGATGGACAGAAAGCTATTCATGTACATTTGTTGTTCATGTAAAAAGTTGTTTGTGTTGAATATGCAAATTGCACTTTCAGAATTATTCAATATTGAGGAAAAATGTGGCAAATTCATTTGATTACAAACTGTGTCATGGACATAATAGAAATGAAAAGCCAAGCCATAAAAGACTATCATTGCACTTACCTTTTGATACGTTTTGTGAAAATAAAACAAATGAAAGAGAGAAGTAATCAAGTATCATTAGAGGTGTCATTTTATCAACTGGCCCTTGGCCCCTTTCCATTTTCCTAAAGTGGCCCCCAGGTTCAGATATTTGCGTATCCCTGCCCTGGAGCCTGCCAAATAATTAAAACGCTGCTTATGTAGGCACAGCGGCCAGAGAGGGGTGGACTGGTGACGTGTAGTGTACAGCATGCGACTATTCCAGTGTGTACATTCTATATTGTACATTGGTTAATATTGGTGTACCCCCCTCTTTTGAGAAATTGAGGACTTGACCCCCCCCAGTGGTGGAGTTGGATTTGCGCCCCTGTGTGTATGTGTTTCTTTCAATTTTCTGGACAGGCATTCATCTGATCAGCATCAAAAGCCACTACTCTATAAATTTCCTGGTAGTTGCGGTGATTTCTTCTTCTTCTTTTTTTTTATTATTAGCCTAATCTTTGTGCCTTTCATGGATGTATAGAGAGAACAGAGTTACTGCACCCAACAAGGCAGCCAACATGATGTAACAGGCAGTGTGCTATCCACTCCCCACCACCCCCATCCCCCATCTCCAAAGTAAAACACTCCAGAGCAACTCCAGTGAGGCATGCTAAGCTAAACTAGTTTGCTGCGATATGGGTGGTATTGAGATAGCAGATCCTCCATTAACCAACAAGTCTGGTCTTTGGAGCCACTTTGGTTTCCCTGAGAATTATGAGGGTGAAGGCAGGAGAGTGGTGGATTAAAAAAAAAAAACAATGGTATGTTATATCTGCTATATAAGAGTAGGTTCCACCAGTGGGAATACTTCAAACATGACAACTCATGCATGTATGCTGACAACACCCCGATACGGCAACAGGTAAAACCAGATGAAAAAAAGAAACAACACACATGCTACAAACTGTCACCGCTAGGCCTGTCGCGATATGCGTTAAGTCGCTTAATTGCACGGTAAATTTAAATGAAATCGGTAACTTTTCTGACCGCGATTAATTACCACATTCATGCGTGTTTGTTTTCCTCGTCTCTCTCTCCACCAATGAGACCAAACGACAAGAGCGTTCACTGTCGTGCATCATCTTCAGCGAGGTGAGTTGGTTCATTAGAGGAATGAACGGAGGGAACGCTCTTGTCGAGTGTCTTTGTCTCTGTGAGGGCGCGGGGCCATGGGCTACACACACACACACTCACAGACACACGAGACGAGGCAGAGAAAAGAGCGAATGAGAACGACATGAAACTTCTCCCCAAACCAAACGCAGCCTAACCCCTGTGTGGAAATGTTCTGGATTCAAAGCAAATGAGAGAGGGGAGCCTAGTTACCTGGACAAGCTGCTGTGCCGTGTTTGTTTTCAAACTATCCAAACTAAAAGAGGGAATACGAGCAACTTCAGTGCACAGCTAAAGCACAACCAGCCTGCCCAGTGTTCCCAGTTAACAAAAAAAAAAAACAACAAGCCAAGATGCAAAGATAAGATAAGATAAGATATTCCTTTATTAGTCCCACGGTGGGGAAATTTCATGTATTACAGCAGCAAAGTGGATAGCAAAATATGAAGCATAATTTACACTATAAACAGTATATACAGATAAGTACCAAAGGGATGTGTTGGAAGTGTTGACTGTTCAGGAATGTTAGTCTATGCCTCTCTACTAATGTTTAATATTTATCTAAATATTGTTTACAAAAACTTTGATTTGGTTGTGTGTAGTTTTTGAGTGTTTTTTTTTTCTTAATATAGAAAAAGTCTATTTTTTATATTTTTGGTTGTTTTCACTCAAGTGCAATTTTTGTATTCTTAAGGTCTTTATTTGTTTTGGTATTTTTAAGTGTTATTTATTTCAGACATTTAAATTTTCTTGTTTACGTTTTTAAATATTCTTATTGAATAAATGTTTATTTCTCTTTAAAAGGGTGTACTTGCATCATGATGCCTTTATTATCATAATATAAATTAAAAGAATGGTCTGAAAATGTCAAAATTACAACAATAATAAAAATGGTCTTAATATCATGCAATATTATCGCTTATCGCAATAATTTCTAACGCAATTCATCGCACAGCAAAATTTGTTATCGCGACAGGCCTAGTCACCGCAGCACTTTGGCAGACACAGCCATTCCCAGCTGATTCAAACAGGGCAAAGGAAATCACCACAATGATTGGTACATTTATAGCTGCATATAGGAGTGCAAAATGCAGGCTTTCACAACATGCTTAGTGTCAGTTGAGCACTGGTAAACTATTCTTTCGCAAGCCCATTTCAGCCAGACAGTAAATTCTGCTTTGACTAAAAACAAAAGTTCAAATAGAAAATGAATTGTTGGAAGCAAGTGCTGTTGATCTGACTGCAGACGGCTCCACAAAGCTAGCATAAAGCGTTTTTCCACTATAGTACCGTGCCACGCCGTGCCGTGAAATTCACGGTTCCGCATTCATTCCCACTACACCAGCCCGCGTGGTTCCGGGAACCAACCGTGAAAGATTTCAGCCCAGTTTGACATCTGGTGCTGGCCCGGTTAGAACGGGGCCGCGGAGGCGGGTCTAAATATGATCTCCTTCGTGATTGGTCCGTCAGAATGTCAGTTAACCAGGCTGCTACAAACTGACAAGTGTCAAGTGTCAACCATTAAACCTTCAGCCAGTAGGCTATTATTTACAAACATTAGTTTCTGTAAAGATTATGGAAAAAAATGATTTGGTTGCTGAGTTTTTTGTTGGGTTTTTCTGTTTTGTTGCCTAGTTTACATTTCTCTTACAAATGGAAATGGAAATGTGACCACTAAGCGCAGATGGCAGAGCATCTGTGAAGATGATGATGATGGCATCAGGTGGGTCGGCGTCAGGCGGGTCGGCCGTACTTGTAACGCACTCCCCAGCACTGGTCGTAACATCGCTGTTTTCTAAATCAAATAGCTTTTAAGTAGTGAAACTATTTTACTGATCAAATAGCGCGGTAGCGTCAACAGAAGCTACATTTTCCCAGGCATTTCTAAACCTTAAACGCAGCAGAGTTTTTGATGCAGTTTGAAATCTAACCAGGAGCAGCAGGTGACGTCACCGCTCACGGACCTGCAAGTGTAGCCAACAGACGCTCTTCTTCCTTGTGACGTCGCGTACCTATCCTGCCACTGATGCGGAATTGTCGGCTGCAGCAGGAAACAAGCACGCAGGTGACAAAGATGACAGAGGAGGAGGGCGATGCCGATGTTGAAAAGCTTCTGTTGTGTCGCATGAACAAGCACCTGCTGTAAGAAAGATCAGGATGCCTGACCTCCGTATCCACTGATAAGGAAAAAAGTTTGGAATGCAGAGGTAGAAACTTGCTCGCTGGCTCTCTCTCTCTCTCTCTCTCTCTCTTCCCCTTTTATTGAGCACTAATATAGCAATGACTTGAAACAAAGTTGGTTCGATGTAAAAAAAAAAAAAAAAAATAGTAGCTTTGATGTAGTTAACCTTCGACTTCGACTTAACTTTCTGTTACTTTCCCCTATGTTAATGGTTCAGTTTTGACCCGTGTCTTAAATCAGCCATAAAATACCCTAAAACAATTATTTATCATCCAATTTGTTTCTTACCTCTTGGTTACCTTGTTAGGCTTCCTTATCCATGAAAAGATTGGTTTTAATATTTTTGTTGTTCCCCCCTGGGCTTTTCTTTTGACAGCATACCCCTCGTTTTCAATATTAAAAAAATTGCCAAAAAATCCCAAGAGAATTATATAAATAAATAAAAGGTTGTTATGCTACCTGACTATTACTGAGGGGTATTAGAACACATTTCTTAAATCTTCATTTTTTTTTTTTTTTAATTTTAATATTATTAACTATAGTAACATCTATGGTGTTGCGGGTCAGTTTCAACCCATATATATTTACTTCAAGAAAAAGGCCAAAAAAACAAGTCTTTTTTTTTTTCCAAAAACAGAACTTTATTACAAATACAAAATAAAAAGCAGAACTAGTAATTTTACAAAATGTAGATGTGCAAGGTCAAACAAACAACAACCAATCAAGCAAATCAAACCAACAGAAATCAAGAACATGCATGCGTGTGTGTGTTTAGATGCATGTGTGGCAAAAAGGGACACTTTTGTGTGTTCTTTGCAGATATATTTTTTGCAGGTGAAGCACAATGTGTTTGTCTTTCTGTCCTTATTGCTAGGGCAGACCTGACACCTCTTTCTTTTAGAATCCAGTGGTCTCTCTGCAGTTGTGGCTGTGGCTGTTGTGGCTGATGTTAAGGCTGGGCTGGCTGAGGATGATGATGGCGCTGATGCTCTTTGTGTTGCTGTGGACGTGGACGGAGTGCTCGGTGAGCTCTGCAGCTGTCTGACCAAGGCTGCCGTGGCTGGGTCTCGGGGCACCTGTTCCCTTTGCTCAATGTGTTCCTTGACAAGCGAATTTCCGAGCTCCTCGAGAAACAGTCTCTGCTTGTTTTTTTTGGTTGAATTCCACCCTTGGTGAATGTGGGTCCACAACACAAATGCACTGTATGCGGACACATCGAGGCTGTTGTAAAAACAACGACTGGCCATCTCCTGGTCATTCGCTGGCAAGTGTAGGTGGCAGTCAGTTTGTCTTCGTTGTCCACTCCTCCTTTGTGTTTATTATAGTCCAGGATGATTTGGGTTTTTGTCACTTCCTGATGACACAGCTGCATCTGTGTGAAGAGTGGACATCAGTATTACATTCCGGTGTTTTATTGGACAGTAGGAAACAGCAGTGGTTGTGTCTGTAAAAACAAACTTTGAGGATAGTGGAGCCCTGTCCTTCACCTGCAACATTTCAGCAGGTAGCTCGGGTTTTTTTATTTTTATTTTTTTACTGTGCCCACCATGGTGAGTTTCCTCCTGAGCAGTTCTTGTCCAAGGTCATAGCTGGTAAAAAAAATTGTCACAAGTGATGTTGTGACCGTGCAGTCCAGTAGTCATATCGAGGACTACACGTATTCCTTGGTTTTTTTCAGGGATGCCGCTTGCAGATTTGCCTGTGTAAATCTGCAGATTCCATGCATAGCTGGCTTGTGCATCACAGGCTGCCCAGATTTTTATGCCATATTTGCCTGGCTTACTAGGCATGTATTGCCGGAAGGGGCATTTTCCTCGGAAAGGGAGAAAACGTTCATCAACTGTCACCTCTGGCCATGGATTGAACATAAGTGGAAGGAGCTTCACCCATCTCTGCCAGACATCCCTGATGGGAGCAAGTTTGTCAGATCTTGCTCTGGTGTCTCTGTTGTCAAATCTGAAGACTCTTGTTATCATTTGAAATGTCTGAAGTGACATTGTTGCCCGGAAAATATTCCTGCCTGTCGATGCATCCCAGAGACTATCAGTGGCCTTATTGCTGGATCTGTACACTCCAGCAAGAAGAAGAACACCCATGTAGGCATCCAGGCATTTCTCATCAATGTCATTCCACGTGTCTCCATGGACTTTTTTCCCCTCAAGGTTTGTCATAGCGATGATGATTTTTTTTTTTAGTGACAATGGCATAAACAGATCAAAACATGTCTTGATGTCACTCACTCTTGTCACAGCAAACCTTGTGATACCAGGGGTCATTTTGATGAAATTTGCAGCAGCTGCTCTGCCATGCATGTCAGGAGATACTGAGCTCCAACAGATGTTGCCACTTTTGGATTTATATGTTTCAGCAGGTGCGGGAGCAGCTTCAGCACTGGTGACCTCCTCATCAGACTGATCTGATGTATCTGTGTCTTCCGGCTGATACTCCACACCATCTTCCTCCTCAGAACTCTGCTCATCTGTATTGCTATGCTGCTCTGTGTCCTCTGCCTCATTCTCAGCAAAGATGTGATCCAGAGCTTGGCTTACAGTGAATCTTCTTCTCATTAGGGAATTTAAGCATGGGCCGCTGCGGCAGTCCGCTACGGTAACCGGAAACGGATCGGCGCTCGACATATAAACCTGCCTGCCGTAGCAGTCCATTCTACTACGGCACAAAGCACACTTCGACGTAGCCACACAACGCCGCGAACAGCTGAGTGATTTTTTGCACTTTGGCCACGTTGTTTGCATGAACAAGCAGACAATACTCTGAAATAAATCCGAGGAATATAAATCCATCATCCAGGCAAAAAGCAACACAGTTGAAGCTGCAAGGAATGCTGGCAAAAAAAAAAAAAAAAAAAAAAATCACCGACTGTGTCAATGCGTAAATTAGTGGGATTATAATCTGACTTCCCCACCATGACGGCACGAGTAGATTTGACTATAGTAACATTTGCGTGTTCAATAAATGAATGTATCTCCCACTCAGCTGCAACGTAGCCCGATAAAAAGTAAGCCACCTTTATGGTACAGAAAAGCCAGGGTTAAGCGTGAAGTTAGCTCGCCAAGATGAAATCCAGCTTTATGGTACAGGACTGGTAAACTGTTTGTATGCGGCTCGGGTGGATTTTTCCTTGTCTGTGATTGGTCGCATGGCGCAAACACCGCCCTTTTTATGTGAGCGCGCACAGATCTAGATTGGACAAGCCTGGGTTGAATTAGCCGTTGATAGCCGGCTTTATGGTAGCCTACCGAAAATCCGGAGTGCGGATGTCTGGTTAAGTGAAGCCAGACAACTAAGAGAAAGCCCGGCTATGTTTGTTTACTTCAATGTTTAGTTTATTAATAAACAGTCATTGATGCAATATGACCTGTTAAGTCATGATTCCTACAAGCTACACAAATGGTTTACAAATATTTATGGAATAACATTGTGTAGTTTATAACCTTTCAAATATTTTTTTGTTTAATCAACAATTCATTTTTATTTTTCCATGTCCTAATAGCCTATATGGCATTTAATTGAATTTCACATAGCCTGTTTCTATCATAAGAGGCTACACAAATACTTCACAAATATTAAGGCTGCACAAATTAATGGTATAATATAAAGTAGATTTGCAACAAGTTTTGCAGCATTTTCTTGTTGAATCAACTTTTTTTTTTTTTTTTTTTTTTTTCAGCTTAGGCGGCAGGCCTATCCAAAGTAGGCTATGCCAAGTTCAAATGAAACACACTCACAGGCCAACAATAGCTCAATTTTAAACCAATTCTGTCTGTGCTTATGTTTGACACGTGCTGCATAGACACGTCACCATGGGAACCAAGAGTTCAGTGAAAGGGGTGGGTACCCGTTGCTGACGCTGTTTGCTTAACGATTTTGACTGCTACGGCGATTGCGTCATAGCAGCCGCACTTCCGCCTGGCAGAGCCGTCCTGAAAACCGTCCAGCTTAAATTCCCTATTGTTGCGGGCTGTGTAATCTGAGATGTTTACTCTGCCATTCACCAACTGGAAACTGAACTGGCCTTACATGCCTGGACATGTCCTGGACAAGCTCAAGTAGTTGGGTTAGGGGCTAGCTGCATAACGCATACCTTTCTAAACAAAAATTGTGTGCAGCTCAAAGCACAATTTCTAGATAGTATACTTATAGCTTACTGTCCTTACACACAAAGAGCTATGCTTATTTTGTCATATGTAATGCATGTATTCATTCATGTATGGTGGCTCACAGAAGCAGATGGCCTCTTTTCCTTCAGGCAGATGTGGCAGTATTCTCAGCACCTCAAACCAGTTCTCACCACAATCTGTCAGAATTGAGAGGCAAAACAAATTAATTTTGGCCCAGGTAAAGAACTGCTCTCCTAGTTTTGACTCAGCTTGTCCCCGACCATCCCTCCTCGCCTCTGCACTGCAGCCTTCTGTCCCTGACCATAAAAATTGCCGGTCTGTTTGCTGGTTCTCGTCTGCCTGTGGCTGTGTGGCGTTCACAAGCGTCTGCTTTGTTGGGAGAGATCGTCACTCACTATATCGACCTGCTGGCTCCATTGTCCTCCGTCTGTCCCCAACATACCATCTGCCTGCTCCTTCCTGGTTCGTCTGCCTCGCTGTTTATTTACATTTTGCTGGATTTGTTTTTTCTATGACCACGAATGCTGCCTGCTCCAAATTGGTACTGTAGTCCTCCCATGTCCTATTGACTGTGAAGTAAGCTCTTCCACTCCACATTACTTACCTGCTCGCCAATCTGGTGTTACCGGTCCTGGCTCCCTGACTCATTCACCTACCAAGAACTGCTCATACTCACTGGGACTGTGTTGTGGTTCACCTGGCATTATTTCCAAAGCCTGTTTTCCCTGTGATAAGTTAAAGGACATAACAAACTTAGCTATTGGTATTGTATGTTGTGACTGGGTCCTACCATTCACCCCTGTTACATGATGAAGCAAAAACACTGGCTTTTTTAAATGCATGAAGCATAAATGGCAGACAATTGGACTCGAGTCATAGTGACTGAACTTGAGTCAACTCGAGTCACAAATTTGACGACTTGCGACTCGACTTGGACTTGAAGGTAAAAAGACTTGACTTGACTCAGGAGTCAGGAGTCATTGTCTGCAAGTCAGAACGTGCAGGTTCAGACCATTGATTGATTGATTGGAAACAGCCTACTCCCTTTAGTTTTTCCCGCATGTAGAAGAGAGGCACTGCATGCATGTACGCACGGCGCACGCACTCTGATGATCAGTGTGTGTGCCAGATACACAGCCGCGCTGCTGTTATTTGTAATCATGGAAACTGCGCCTGCAGCCAGTTCTTTAGTTCCCAAAGTAATCCAGTTTGCTTTAAAAAAAACTTCCAATCTGATGGAAAACGGCAACGCAGAAACCCTCAATGCAAGATATGCGACGCCACAATCAGTGACAAAGAGGGCACGATGTCGACCTTTGTCCGGCACATGAAGAAGAAACATGAAACCAAGTAAGTGAAACCTGCAAACGTTAGCTGGGTAGCTAACGTTACCTTGACTGCCCGATCTGTGGCCAATATATATGTAGCTAGTAAGCTAACATTAGTAGAAGTGTGTGTGCATGTGTGTGGGGATTCTATATGGTCACGGTTCTCAAAGTGGGGGTCCGCGGCGCATAGCCAGGGGGTCCGTGAAAAAATTCACGGAAATGTATTTTTTTTATTATTATTAATTTTTTTAAAAACTTTTTTGGGGGGAGGGGCGTTAAACTGTGAAATAAACACTGTGGTCGTTTTTAAGTGTCTCCCATGATTGATTTGGAGAGCTTACTTATGTGATTACACATCAGGCAATCTGGTATGACACCTCACAGGCGCTCGCACGGCTTCACAAATAACAGCAACAACAAACACTCAAGTCCGCCAGTGTCTATGGTACACAAAGGGTTAACAGCCAGTCTCCGCTAGAAGTCCCGCCTCTAGCCTAATATCGCTCATCGATTGGCTCTGCCGTTTTTGCTAATGCGTGATTGGCCGTCCCCGCTGTCACTCTATGTGGTTGTAAAAAAGCGCCGGAGGACGTGCACAGCGGAGTTTGTTTTGCTGGTTGGCCAGCAGCTACACACACGGACTGTTTTCTTCACTGTTTATTTCATCAGGTGGCAGTTAGAACAATAGTTCTGCATGCTTCTTTGAAATGAGAAGCTTTTCAAAGTCAAGTGACCTTTTCATGAATATGTAATGCACTGAAGAAGAAAAAATGTGATCACAAAAAAATTGTAATGCACTGCTGTTTTGATCCAATCATTATCATCCATATTTGTAATAATTAGTGGCCACGTTCAGTTAATTTTTACTAATTAATTAAATTGATGAAAAATGTCTACCTTGCCTTTGATTATTATTACATTTGTATTAGTAATAATATCATTATATCTACAGTAAACAATTGGTGAGGTTGTTTTTACGTAATGCTGGTCCAAAGAATGAATGGAGGTGAATGGGCCTGAGTCGATTACTGCTATTTTATGGCTCACAATAACCTCTCACAAAGAAATTGTATGGGTATATCATACATTTCCTGAATCCTCAAAGTCCATTAGGTATTGTGGTTGTTGTCTTTTAGGTCCTTGATATCCCTTGATCCCACAGGGATAAAAGAAACTATATAGTTTAGGCAAAAAATGTGGGAAAATGTGTGTAATTTATAGTTTAAGGAGGTCATGTGACCTCTGTGTTTGTCAGAAAGAGACATCCATGGGCTTAAATGAAAGCTGAGAAGGTCCCCTTTACAATGATACCAAACATCATATATAGAATATTGACAAATAGGAAACTGATAGCCATTTCTAACTTTGGGCAACTAATGAATAGCTATGCTAATTAATCAATAATTATGACTAAACAGTAACTTTTACAGCTTGGCATATGGCAGAAATGCATTCAGCATTAAATAATCATACAGAAACAACAGATAAAGTGCTTTTCCTCAAAAATGACTACCATGTTGTTTCCTAAGGGGCTTTTTCAATTTTCAGTCCTGACTATATGATAGCTAGCTCGTTGGCTAGCTGGCTTGCAGTGGTGGTTGTGGTGGTGGGGCAGAAAGTGTTTGAGATACTGAGTGTGTATAACTGTATTTTTTCTTAATTTAATGTGTATTTACATTTTTAAAATATTTTAATGAATCATTTTAATATTTTTATTCATTTTAACAAATCAAATGCCTGCTATGGCCACTAGGGGGCGATTTCGTGATGGCCCAATATCCAGATTTGTTTGAAATATATCTGCCAACACATCTACCAAATTTTATGCTTTTATCACAAAATGAATGATTGTTGTGATATATTGAGCTAAGCCGCCCCAAGATGGAGTTTTTGAACCCGAAAAACTAAATAGCCGACACAGCTCCTCTTTTTGGTAAAAGTTCTTCCGCTTCATTTTCTGAGTCTCCACTGCTTAGTAAGTGCAACTGCAAAAACAGTTCCCCCTCCAACAATGTCCAGCGGCGCTACGTTCCACATGCTGTTCCCAACGTTATGTGCGCTACACACACGCACACCGGTATTGGGGTATCTGAAAAATTCATATCATAAAAAGAAGCTACTGTGACTGTATAAGTTAAATTATATCCACCATGGTAACAGCAAGCCCTCGTCTTCCATCACTTTCTCACATCACAACTTTTCATAAGACATAATCAGGCGTCAGCAGGGTTAAGAACTTAACTAAATCACTCCTCAAATAAGTTTCTCTCCGATAAGTTTCTCTCTCATGATACAGTCCTACTCTGTATCTTATCTTATTATTGTTTTGGAAAGATGAAGGACCCCTAGCCGGTGCATGCCGTCCACTCTCTATAACTTCATAACTCTTTGGTGCCTAGCCTACACCGGCAAAACAAAAGCATGTGGAGTAGGAGGCTAAATTTGTGCCTGATATAAAATGACGTAATATTAAAATACTACAAACAAACGCAAACAACACACATCAAGATTTCGTACGTTTAAAAGCTGTAATAGGCCTGTAGTAGGCACTGAGGCAGCAAATTAATGGTGTGTGTGTGTGTGTGCAGTTTTATGTCTGCTACACAGAAATGTGAATACCACACACCAATAATAACCTTTCTTTTGTTTTTTTATTTTATTTTCTATATCCTATTGTTAGAATGATGAAAGGCTCTACTAGTTACCTATGATTTTAGTCTTCATGCCATTTCTTTAATAGAATGTAGCATTTCCCATAACTTATGACTCGACTTGACAAACTTGTTACTCGACTCGACTAGACTCAACATAACCTTGTGACTCGATTCGACTTGACTCGACATAACCTTGTGACTCGACTTGACTTGCTTGCCCACAACAGGAAAAACTTGCTTGAGACTTGGACCAAATGACTTGAGACTCACTTGGGACTCGGATCGGGGTGACTTGTGCAAATGTCTGCTCTAGAGATACGGACATCCAGAAAGAGTAAGTTATGTGTTAAAGAGGACTGCCATAGAAAACGGAATTATCTTTAATGTTGTTTGATATTGTATATTTTAAGGTGTTAGGGGAATAACAAGCACTTTGATTAACAAAATGTTAAGAATGATTGCTCTTGGTTTGATGTCACAAGGGTTCCCAAGCAGCAATTTTGGAGTAATCCATTGCCTGTGCTTCATAAGGAGCTCTGCCTGTTAATGAACTACCCTTTCTTTGCTAAGTTATTCATTCCACCCACTAGTGAAATAAATGTTTGTCCCCTCTAATTTTTTAGGTGATTTGTCTTAAATTAATTGTATTATCATTTAATTTTTTTAAGTAGTTTCTTGAGTGAACTGCTAATGAAGACATAAGTTCAATTTGAGGGAAAAATACTTTATTTTATTATTGTTTTTTTTATCAATGTCGAAAGAAAGGTCATCTGGTTATGCTAAAGCTATGCACACTTGGGCAACTGAACAACAGGTCTTCTTAGAGAAGATGCAGCTGTCTCAAAACAAGTGGATTGAAGAACAACAGGAAAAACGTCTGCAAAGGGAAGAAAGGCTCCTGTCAAGGTTCATAGAAGAGAGCACCCTCTCAAATGAGCGCCTCATTGGGCAACTTTTTGATGGTCTGAAGTCCTGAACTACGGCACGCCACGCCAGCACAAAGAACTTTGATATTCATTTATGTTCTTTTTTTTGTTTGTTTGTTTGTTATTTCTTTTTTTTGTTCGATGGTTGGATTGTCTTATTCTTTTTTTCTGAAGTTGGCGGAACGGGCATAGAGTGGGCGAAGGGACAGTTTATCTGTCTGTCACCGAGCGTCACTGCACGTGAAGGCATGCTGTGGTCAACTCCAAACAATTAACAACTGAATGGAAGATATAAGACATCTCCGCAGCTCTGACAAGAAAGATTTTGAATCGGAGATGGCGGGGAAAAACAAAGATACAGCGTTGCTGTTTGAGGAACTGAAGAAAATAAACTGTAAGATGGATGATATGCAGGTTAATTTGGAGAAGAAGATGAGCAGCATGATGGAGAGTATGCAGTGTGCGTTTGAAAAACAGGTGAATAGCAAGATTTATCGCATTAATACATCTCTGCAAAAATCCATCAAAGAGAACCACACAGAGGTGATGTCAGAGCTGGACCGATACGGCCATGATATGAAGGAAACGCTTGATATTGAAGTTGGCTGCCTACAATCACGAATGCAAGTTTTGGAGAAGATCAACGCAAGCTCTGAAGGTGCAGCTGCAAGACTCAAAGCACGGTTTGACCCTAATGTATCAATAATTGTGGCTGGACTGTCGGAGGAAGATGGGGAAAATATTCTTGCAAAGATTACTGTTCACGGATGGTCTCGAAAGAGAGACACAAATTGTTGATGCGGTACGACTAAGCGGGAGAGAAGGCCAACCGGGGGTGGTGAAAGTGGAGTGTGCTTCCACAGAAGATAAAATTAGTATTCTTCGCCAAAAGCATAACTTGGAGAACCACCCCCGATATGAAAAAGTATATTTGCGTTCAGCCAAATCCCACACTGACAGACTGATCGAGCTGAACTTTAAAACACTGTTAAGAGAAATACCCGCCGGGAAAGATTACTTTATCACGGGAAGTGGCCGGCTCACAAGACGTGAGAATATGGAAAGATCCAGTGCAACAAAGCCGGGAAATGACAGAGGGAACCGTGTGAAGCAATTTGAGTGGAACAGGAAAGATGACCACAACAGCCGCAAGGCAGGAAAAGAACGGCCTGAGACGGAGACCGAGGTAGACGTGAGTAGGCTACTGCAAGGAGCGCCCGTGAGTTATGCGCAGGTAACCCGCGGGGGGCATAACGACTGGTCCAGGAGAGAGACTTGGGAGAACCGCAATAGGAGAGACAGGAGGCTGGGTAGAGAATACTACGAGAGTGCGTGAAGGCTTCCACACCCGCATAGCCCACCTAAGTACATTTCACTTCTACACTGGAACATTAATGGTTGGACTTTGGCCAATTGTAATCTCAGAGGATCCATTCTACAATCAATCAATGCAGACATTATCTCCTTGAATGAGACTCACCTGCAGGGTGATGATGTCATTGAGCTAGAGGGGTATGTATGGTTTGGTTTAACCCTATAAAACCATTCGTATCATATATGATACACGTTATTAATTAATGAATTCCGTTTTAAGTTTAATCAATACTTGACCAAAATACTGTTGTATATCTTTGGACACTTCCCCTGTTTACCCTGGATCATACCATTGGCACTTCAAGTACTCAGAGTCTCACAGATGGTTTGACCCAACTTGCCTGTCTTCACGTGTTGCGCAGGTGGTGCTAGCACCAACAATCAAATTTTGTTTGAAAGGTGTTCTTGTACGTTTACCTTGTATATCTTTACTAATATTTTGAGAAAAGGGTTAGATGACTTGAATAAACTTATGATTGAGTCAAACTTTTCATTTTTGAGTGCAGTAAACTGTGTTGAAAATGCGTGTATCATATTTGATACGACAGGTTTTAAATAGCAAGTAAGCATTTGGGAGCACATTTCCTCCATAACAATTTTATTGTTTTTCTTTTGAAATTGACCATTTTTCTTGCCATTTCCACATATGAGTTGTTCCAAAATAAAATAATCAATGTTATTAGCCCCTGAATTTTATTTGTTAGACCCCCATCAACGTCCCCACCAGGATGTGTGGCAACCCCACCACCTCGGAAAAGGAGGGCTCCACGCTTGCCCCCTGATGTGTGAAAGGATAATGTTGATCACTTCCCAACATGGGAAACCAGCTTTGCACAGGCAATCACTTCTCTTCTATTTACTGTGGGAAATGCCGCGTCCACCTGTGCCTGAACAAGGACAGAAACTGCTTCCTTGTGTATCACAAAGCGAAGTAAAAAACGGATGAAAATAACATATTTAAGAGAAATGTTTGAAAGAAAGACAAAAACTGGTTAAAGTGCATATAAATAAAGAGTTATATTGCTGTTTATGTTAAAAAAAGAAAACTTGCTGTGACCAATTGTGTTATGTTTAATACCTGATGTATCATATATGATACAACAGAAAAAAAAAATTTACATTTTGTTATAGTGTAACACCAATGAAATGTTACTCAGTCTTAAAATTTGATTCCCGGCCACACCAACATAATGAGAAGCACAGATGTTTGTTTAAATAATATAATTTATTATTCCTAGAAGACAATATATAAAAACAATGCAATTGCTTTACTTGATAAATCTTAAAATCTCAGTCCAATAAAGAGTTCCAATGAAGCTGTCACTTCAACAAGTTCGGGGTACCAGTCAGTCTAGTCCTGTGCTGCGCTCCGGGTTCTCCTTGTGCCCGGATGCCAGTCGGTGGGTGCCACAGCCGGCTCTCCACGCTGCCGTTCGATGCGCGGTTCCGGCGCCAGGGACTCCGCTCCGCCGTCGGCCGTCTTATCACACCGCCACCGCCGCTGCCTGCTGCCCGATGCGCGGTTCCGAAGCCAGGGACTCCGCTCCGCCGTCGGCCATCTTATCACGCCGCCACCACCGCTGCCTGCCGCCCGATGCGCGGTTCCGGTGCTGGGGACTCCGCTCCGCCGTCGGCCGTCTTATCACGCCGCCACCACCGCTGCCTGCCGTCTCCCAGGTCGGACACCCTCGACACACAGAAAGAAAGTGCACTCAACGCCCACTCTGCTCATGCAGGGGGACTCTCGGACACACAAACAAGAGAGGCAAAATGGACACTTCCCTTTCTGTGCGGAAATAGCGAGCGTTGACACTTAGAGTCTGGAGGTCAGCCCGCCAAGCCAGAGGGTCCGCACCGAGGGGGGAAAGCGGAGAGCCCGTCGAGACCTGAGGGAACAGCAGCCACAGCAGGAGGAAACGCCAACAACCCGTCTGCACGGTCCAGCACCCCGCAGGTATCTGGCGTCTTGGTTATATGGAGTGGGAGGAACAACTAGTGATTGTAATCACTGATGAGGTTCAGGTGTGTCTGTCTGCAGCAACGGGTGCCTCTGTTTAACAGTCACGTCACAGGTAAACCAGTCCACAAATTCCACAGCACACCATAATCATAGCACACTGCAATAATAAAATCTTGTCCATCGCTTGTAGCACACAGCAATACAAACAACCATATAACACAGTGTGGGCAATAAAATAAACAAACCATTTACAAAATATGAGGTTACCCGATCATACTATTAAACCCAAAAGGCAGTGTTTTTGCATCCTATGACACTAGGACTAAATAAGAGGTTCAATTTCAAAAAATTGGAATTTTCTGCCAATTTTTTCATAGTTCAGGCTTTATAGGGTTAAATAGGAAAATGCATATGAAAGCATCTAGAGCATCTGGTGGTGTAGGGTTGTTGGTAAAATCCATCTTATTTCAAGAATACAAAATTGAGATTATTGATAAAAGTGATGGAATTATAGGTCTTTTGTTTCGACATAAAGTTTCTGAATATTGCTTTACTATTTCATGTTATTTGCCACCGGAAAACTCCCCATGGGGAAGGGATGCTTCATCTTTTTTCTGCCAGCTGTTAAGTCAGATTTATCGATTTTCTGAAGTTGATGCAATTTATATTTGCGGGGATTTAAATGCTAGAATTGGAAATATGGATGATTTCATTCCTGATATTGATTATATTCCCCTGCATGTTGCAATTGATGATTATGTTAATAATCATGGAGAAATTGTTCTGGAATTCCTAAGAGATTCTAGAATGTGTGTACTCAATGGCAGGATTAATCCCCTCTGGGATAATTTTACATCGGTGTCACCAAAGGGTAAAGCTGTTGTTGACTACATGGTAGCTCTACATGACTGTTTAGATATAAGATATTGCTTGCTTCACAGGTGGTAGAGGACAGAGGCTTAATTAATTTGATAGGAGATCACTGTTGATTACCAGGTCATTCATTGTTGTGGATGAAGTCTGGGGCTGGGGTTGGTTGGGAAATGCCCCCGTCTCAAGAGGTATTAGATACAACCAGGTCTAATCAGACAAAAAAACGGGTGAATCGAAATGTGTCAGATACCTTTCTACACTCAGATCTGGGTCGGGCTGCTATGTTGAATCTTACTGAGGGATTACAGTGTTGTACCAAAATGCAAGAGGAATTAGATGATTGTTACAATGAGTTCTGTATGTTGGTACATTCAGAGTTGAAAGATAATGTGGATAAGCCTAAATTTAAGAAATCAAGACAGAATAAACCCTACTAGAATAAAGAGTTGAGTGATCTATGGTCTGATATGCGCAGTGCTGAACATCTTTTTTTTAAAATGTAATGACCTTAGACAAAAAAAGCAATTTAAAATAACTTATAAATATAAACAAAACATTTTTGATAAAAAACTTAGATTTTGGAAACGTAGATACCAGAGGGGACAAATTACATATTTGGAGCAGATACAAACAAACAATCCTCAACTTTTTTGGAGAGAGATTAACAAATTGGGACCAAAACATTCTAAAAAGATTCCTGTGCAAGTTTGGTATGAAGGAGAAATATCATCTGATCTAGTTAAAGTATTAAATGTCTGGGAGGAAGCCTTCTCTGGTCTTTTTTCAAGACAGTGTGAAAATTTTGATAATGATTTTTATGAACATATTTGTTGTCTCCCTCATAATGATGGATCTCTAAATGGTGACCTACGTAAAGAAGAGGTCCAAAAAGCAATTGACACGGCTAAAGTTAAAAAGGCCACTGGTATAGATGAGTTGCCAAACGAAGTATTGAAATCTCCTAAAATGTTTGATATATTGTACTGTCTGTTGAAAACATGTTTTGATTATAGCATTGTACCCTCTATCTGGTTTAGATCAATCATAAATCCTATCCCAAAATCCCCAAAAGATGACCCATAGGTACCATTAAATTATTGCAGCATTAGTTTATTAAGTACTGTATATAAATTGTATTCCTCCATCTTAAACAATAGACTTGTACAATTCCTAGAGGAAAACAGTTTACTAGAGGAGGAACAAAATGGTTTTAGAAAGGGAAGAGCCTGTATAGACTATATTTATACAGTATCCACACTTGTTAGAAATAGATTAAAAAACAATGAGTCCACATTTTCCTGTTTTATTGATTTCCAAAAAGCGTTTGATTTTGTTGACCACAATCTCCTAAAATATAAGCTTTATCAATTAGGGATTAATGGGAAATTCTATCACGCTGTTAACTCCATATACAGGGCACCTGTTGCCTGTGTAAAAGTGAATGAATACTTTACTGATTGGCTTTCCACGCCTTCAGGAGTCAAACAAGGGGATATATTATCACCAACATTATTTGCTGTGTTTATTAATGATTTGGCAAAAGAAGTAAAGCTGCTGGGGAAAGGGGTATTATGTGGTCAGGTATTAGTAAACATTTTGCTTTATGCTGATGATATTATTTTGCTGTCTGAAAACGAAGAAGATTTACAATTAATGTTAACATGTGTTGCTGCATGGTGTAAAAAGTGGAGACTTTGTATTAATCAAAAGAAAACACAAGTTATGCATTTCCGTAAGCCAGGTATAGAGAGGAGTACTTTTCAGTTTTGTGTTGGAGAGAAACATCTTGAGTTTACAGATAAGTACAAGTATCTTGGTTTCTTCTTAGATGAAAGTATGTCCTTATATGGCACTTCAGTTTTAGCAGACTCAGCAAGCAGAGCGCTGGGAGGTATTATCGGTAAAATCAAAATTCTGAGAGACTTGGGTTACTCTACATATTCCAAACTGTATCAAACCTGTGTGTGTCCTGTTCTAGATTATGTGTCAGGCATTTGGGGATATAAAGGGTTTCAAAAGAATATTTACGTTCATAATCGAGCCATTAGATTTTTCTTGGGTCTTCATAAATACGCTCCTGTTCTGGCAATAAATGGTGATATGGGGTTGGACTCCTGTGAAACCAGATGGAAGACCAGTATGGTGAGGCTGTGGAACAGGCTGCTGGGCTTACCAGCCAATAGGGTTGCTAGCAAAATATTTCTTTGGGACTTTTCAATTGGTGGAGAATGGGTCTTAGAAATATATGACTTACTTGTGGAGGGAGGATTTGAAGGAAATTATTTTCAAATGCAAAACGTAGTAATAGACAAATATAAATACCAAATCCAGACTACATATATACATCTATGGGCAAAAGAAATTTTGCAGAAGACAAAATTTAGAACGTACTGTTTATTTAACCCTTTCATGCATGGTGTCCACTACAGTGGACGCATATTGAAACACTGTTTAAAAACACAGGATTTGCAATACATACTCCAAACCACCAGGGGGGCGTCCTCTAAATCTACTCTGTATTGTGTATTTAATAACTGTCTCTATCAACAATCATAACTGAGATATTGCATCATAAATCCAAGATGGCCGACAACAGTGCACATGACACTGTGTCCTCTGGGATATCTGCCAAATCCTTTTATTGTACAAGGAAAATGCCGATACAAAAAATATTTTCTAATTAAGTATGTAGTAAGGAATACTTTTATGAAAGTTTTATCAAAATCGGTCAAATACTTTTTTTGCTCTGTCTCCAAATGTAAGTGTCCACTGTAGTGGACGTCATGCACCAATGGTTATATTTTGATTATAAGGACATTATGTGTGAATTTGCTAAAGTAGCTATAATTATTTTTCTTATATGGTATTTGCTATCTAAAATTATTAAAAATGAATTTGTTAATTGTAAATATGCAATATATGATACTATTTATGATATATTCCAACATAACAATAAGACACTACAAGTAAAAATAAGTAGTAAAATTAGGGTAACATTTTTATTGAACAGCTATCAGCATGAAATTTTCCCAACTGCTTGCCTAAGTCATGTGAAATATGTTTTGTATTAGTTTTTTTTATATATTTTATGTCCATATATGCAAATTTCCTATGTAAATACACTCATTTGCATGTATTTCTACAATGGACAAGACCTGATTCATAAGTATTGTTTTGTTTTTTTGGCAGATAGTCTACAAAAGGTTTTACAGAGGAACTCAGCTCACTTTTTTCTGTGTCATTCTTTGAATCATAAAATAGGAAATAAAATAATTAAAATCTACAGACTCACATAGCCAAGGCTGTTGTGCATTTCCTTCGCATTAATAATCTGATATAGAATGAAATTATAGAAAGCAAAGTTAGCTAAAATTGACAGGTGCAGGAAACAGCATTTTTGCCTATATTGTCTCCCCTTGACTGAACTTTACAATATATGTTCCTAGATAGATAAGTGTGTGTGTGTGTGTGTGTGTGTGTGTGTGCGCGCATACACGCATGTTCAATTCCGTTGCACTGTTATGCTGAATAGATGCCCATGCATGAATTTAACAAAATATTTATGCCTTTATGTTCTAAAAAAAACAAAAAACAAAAAAAAAACAGGATCAGGACAGACAGGAGAGGAGACAGTTATACAGGGTGATCACAGAAATACCAGAATCAAGTGGATCAGAATGCAGTGATGATGACAGTGATTATCAGCCAGAGAGGCCATCCAGAAACAGAAAGAGCAGGGACGCTGAGATTGAGAGTGAGTCAGGAGAAGAAGAGAATGAGGGAGAAGCAGGAGAAGAGATTGAAGATGATGGTGAAACAGGAGAAGTGATTAAGGGAGGTTTAGGGAAACGAAAAAGAAGAACCTGGAGGATAAAAGATAATGATTATGAGGGACAGCCACCAATATTTCAGGGCCAGAACACTGTTCATGTTCAGGGAGAGGAGCCCATTGAGATATTTTTGAGTCTCTTTCCTGACAGTCTCCTTGATATGATTGTTTATCAATCAAATGTGTATGCGCTGTACAAAGGCAAGATCAACTTTGGTTTGACAAAACCAGAACTGAAAGTCTTCCTGGGAATAAATCTGATGATGTCGTACATCAAGTATCCAAGACTTCGCATGTACTGGTCCTCCAACCCAGGGCTGCGGCAAAATGGCATCGCTGATGCAATGACTGCAAACCGTTTCGAGGAGATCAAACGGCACCTGCACTTCGTGGACCTGAATGATGACGCTGGGGATGACCGATTTTTCAAAGTTCGCCCCGTACTGGATGTCCTTCGCACAACTTTCTTGACTGCCATGGAGCCAGAGGAGTTCCAGTCAATCGATGAACAAATCATCCCCTTCAAGGGAAAGCACACCACCAAGCAATACATTCCCAAGAAACCCAAACCCTGGGGCTTCAAAGTGTGGGTTCGAGCTTGGGCCTCTACTGGTTATATGTACCAGTTTGAGCTATACCAGGGAGCTACTGGAGGCAGGGTCGAGTGGGGGAGCTTGGCATGGCAGCAGAGGTGGTGCTCCGACTTTGTGAGAACATAAAAGGGAAGAACCACAAAGTGTTCTTTGATAATTTCTTTTGTTCCATCCCCCTTTTGGAGAAACTAAAAAGCCAAGGCATTGAGGCCACAGGAACCTGCCGAGCCAACAGGCTCATGGGAGCTCAAGCTAAGCTGAAGGATAAAGAAACACTGACTGAGGAAGGGAGAGGGGCCTCTTCAGTGGTGACCAGTGAAGAGAATATCACTGTGACCCGGTGGCTGGATAGTCAGGTAATCCATGTTGCCTCCACGTATGCAGGGAAGTATCCACAAGATGCAGCCAAAAGGTGGACCAAGAAGGAGAAAAAAAATCATCCAAATCCTGCATCCACATGTCATCAAGGTTTACAACACCAGCATGGGAGGTGTTGATCTTTTGGATCAGTGTGTGGCTACATACGCCAATCGGCGTAAAAATCTGAAGTGGTACTACTTGGATGTCACCTGTGTGAATGCATGGATGCTTTACCGCCAGAAGCATGGCAATGCGAAGGATCTCCTTGAGTTTAAAGCATCAGTTGCCGCAGCACTGCTTAGTGTTGGGTCACACAAGCGCTCCCGAGGTAGGCCTAGCGATGCCTCACCACCTCCTGTCCCCAAAAAAGTGGCTGTGAATATACCAGGGGAGATCCGTTACACCCCAGGACATCACTGGCCACTGTTGATGGACATGAAAAATGCCAGTCGTTGCAGAGATGAGATCTGCCAGAAGAAAACAAAGTATGTCTGCCAGGCCTGCACAGTGGCATTGTGCCCAGGATGTTTTGGACATTTCCACACTCGCTGAGCTCCAATTCAAAGTGTCTTACGACTCATCAAATGAAAATTTAGAGACTTTTGTCATACTTGCTGAATCTGTTTCTGTGTTCTGTTCTTAATTCATTTTAATCAAACGGTGGCAATAAAATGTGCTATTCATGGATTTAGTAAAAATGTGACAAATTATATTGTTCTTACAAATAAGTGTTGAAGTTCAGTGATCAAATAATTCTCACCTACTTGATGTAACATGCAGTATGCAAATTGTTTGTACAGTGGCATTGTGCCCATGAAGTTTTTTACATTACATTCATAATAGCTTAATCTTTTACTCATGCTATATTGCAATAATATGATAGAAATAGTCACTTTTTCACAGTTACTGGTGGTAACCAAATTGTTAATACTTTTATGAGCTGTTTTTACATTAAACCTTGTTTATATGATCAGTTACCATAATGTTTTCTCTGTTTGAGCTGTATAAAACATGGTTTCTATAAAAAAAAAAAGAACATTTATTACTAAATTGCATTTTTTACCCATTCATGCGCGGTGTCCACTACAGTGGACAGTTGTGTATCTCTGACAAAAAAAATAATTTTGAAAAAAAATCACTTTCATTTGTTTTAAGTCTTGCTTGTGGGTAAAAAAACACATTGAAAAAAAATCCACCTCAGTGATTTCATAATTCATGCATGAAAGGGTTAAGAAAAACTATGAATGTGAAAAATATGTTAAATATCATGTGGCTAAAAGTAAGAGATCACTCTGTGCACAGTTAAGATGTGGTATATTACCCTTGCATGTTGAAACTGGAAAATACAGAGGTGTACCTGAAAAAGAAAGAATATGTCAGTACTGTGAACTGAATGAGGTGGAGAACGAGATTCATTTTCTTTTGTATTGTCCCTTATATCATGACTTACGTCACATTTTATTTGATAGAGTGTATAATCCTGACTTAGATTTGTTAACTATGGAGGACGGAGCTTTAATTGAATACCTTTTTGAACATGTTTTTGCCTTTTCTGAATTTCTATTCAAAGCTTGGGATAGAAGGAGAAAAATAACTTACAACAAATAACTTACAACAGATAAAATTATATTAATTTTTGCAGTATGGACTGTTGATTATTATTTCATGAATCAGATCAATAACCTGAGAATTAATGGCTGGTATTAATTTTATTTTTTTATTTTGGACCTGTGCATTGGGGGCTGTGTGCATGTAGGCCTGTATACTCGTGTATGCTGTTGTTTCCTATTGTGGGATATTCTCTGAAGTGTTATTTATTTATTTATTTATTTATTTATTTATTTTTATTTATTTTTCTTTTTCTTTTGTGGGGAGGCTTATGTGTATGGTTGGATCATATCTGTTTATATATATTATTGTGCTATCAGATGAAAGGTGGTTTACATGCCGGAAAGTCATACTTTGTTGTAATTAATGTGTCTGTATAATCCCATGAGGGATGGGTCATTTAAATGTCCAGACACGAAAATAAATTTGTTCATTCATTCATTCATTCATTCATATCCCTTCAAAACAGAAGACTGTACTGCTGAAGTGATTGATATTTCAAATGAGTATTGCACAGTCAAATTATAACAAATGCAATAACTCGATAGGAATATTCAAGGAAACACATCAGTTGAGGGCATAAAAAACACATGCATCTTCACTGGACCCAGGCCTATGGCCATTTCGTCAAAGTGGATTTCTTGGAATTTTACTTGATGACCCCTGGTCTAAACCATCCAAAATAAATGGGATTAGTTCCTCCAAATGACATTTAAGTTTTAATTACTCACATAAGGTACGCAATTACATGTAGACCTGTTCAGTAGGGATTCAAGCACTCTGCTGCCACCTTGTATGTAAAGCTTTTAACCATAGGCCACTTACAGTGGAGGAGGTGCAGCTTTGCATAAGGCATCTGTTAGCTAGCTAGCAATTAATTGGTCATGGAGATTAAGTTGATGTAGTCAGCTGGTCGCAGGCATGCTGCATGGCAGACTGGTTGCTTAGAGCAAATTCAAACAAGAGAACCAATCAAAAACAACGCTCACATACTTGAGCACAGCTCCTTGTAAGTCATCCTACCCTTGATGGTGTTACACGGCTTTGCTAACCCACGTCATACAGGAAATATGCCAGAGGAAGGCATTCCTTTCAGTAACTGTAAAAAATTACAATTACATTTATTATGTAATTTAATTACATGTAACTAGTTACTCCCCAACACTGAAATCTAGATTAGGATACAAAGAACTATTTCAATCCATGACTCAGACAGTGAATCACAGTTACAGCAGTTTAAAGATAAATTTTACTCTGCAACTAGGCTTAATTCCTGACTGAGCAACTGCCCCAGTATGTTCGTGAAATATTATGATAAAGACCTCTGTCTGTTGCACAGCTGCAGCTTTTTGGCATTTTTGCATTACTTAAGACTGAGGAAAGATGAATGACTATGTCTTTTAACTTACTTCAGCACTACAGTCTGATGTTTTGGGTGAGGGGATGATTAGAACAGACAATGAAGAGCAAACAGAAATGGCTAGTAAGGACGAAAAGGATATGTTTGAAGTGCAGGGCCTAGGTCGGCACATCAGAGCACAGAGACATTATCAAATTTGTCAAACTTTCAGATGATTTGGGCTTGTCTAATTCAACTGGACAGACAGATGGATGGGCAAAGCAGCCTGTGAAATCCAAGCCTTATTTAAAAGAAGGCTGTTTTTGAGCAAGCAGAAAAAAAAATATGTAAACCCGACCTGGTCAGTGAATTGAACATGACTCCTTTCATTCCCAGTCTCACACTGTCACACATTTCATGCTTTTGGGGTCCATTAGCTATAATTAAGTGTAAAATAACCTTCAATACACATTTTGGAGGGTTGTAGACATGAAAGACTGAAAAAAGCAGCAAAATTCCTGCTGGCTCAGATCCTTCGAGAATGGAGGGTTTTGAGAAGAGGAAGCAGATGAGAGAGAGGGGGAGAGTGAGAGAAAGAGCGACCAACCTTTGTGTCTGGTTTGAATCAAAGGCTTACAGAAATATGTCTCGATGGAAGTAAACTGTTCTCAATGGGAACCATGTGACCTCAGAAGTGGCAAGGCACTTTGAGAGCTCGGCAAGCAGCCCTTTTTACCTCTGAAAGGTGCGTTGTTGAAGTTGCACCAAAGCTGCAGGGTGACTCTTCTGTTTGTGTTACAAATGGCCCCACTAAGGGTCAGAGGTCAAAGTGATAATCACATATGTAAACACATCTCTCCTCATCAGCAACACGTTGGAGCCCTATCCGTTTGACCTCCGCTGTTTCTAGCAGGCAAGTGTTTGTAATCCATCAGCATACAGCAGGAATCAGTATGTGCAGCTCCGTATAATGCCGGGATATAACTGGGTTGAGTCTCTCAAACAAAGAAAAGCAGAAACAGCATACTGATACACACACACGCACGCAGGCATGAACGCACACGCACGCACACACAGCTTTCTAATTAACAAGCACTCTGCCTCCAGAGTCTGTGAGTCAAGTCCACCCTAATCTCCTGGCAGTTAGTTCAGAATAATCAGCACACAGCAAAGTCTGTCTTTGGAACACTCTAATTAGCATCATTGGTCTATTTGCATGTCAGAATCTGAGGGGAAAATCAAATACAAGTCACTTTTCTACAAGACCCTATTAAAGACAGGGCTGGAGTTCATTGTTGAAGCTCCGCAAGTTCAGGTAGAGCTAAGCTTGGTTAAAGATTGGGAGGGAGAAGAAATGATCTGAAAAAACAGTTTTGTTGACTGTAAAAGGACTTGATTCAAGCTTGTGATTGTTTACAAATTCACACATCGTTCTCCTTGATGATCAGCTAAATACAAGCACTATCACAAATGAAAGCATTTCCAAGGCCATGTTTTATTTATTGTTATTATTACTATTATTATTATTATTATTATTGTTGTTGTTGTTGTTTTATAGGGGAGCGCAGTGGGTTGTGGGCTAATGCTGCAAAAATCATCTCAAAGCATAACTGGCTCAAAGGATGTTTACACTGATACTCTAATTAAGATATCTATCTCTCTGTTGATCACTTTGCCAGCCGGTTTAGCATTCTCTCTTTTTTGGTAAATTGGGAAGCCTGCAACCAGAAACAAGCAGATGAGTGAGCCAACATCAATAAGAATCACCGATGTCCACATGCCAAGGGGAGAAGTAAATTGCAAGTAATGGAGTGAGAGTGCAGAGATGTTTATCAGAATAAATGAACAGATCACACTGGAGGGATATGACAACATGCCAGAAACTGTCTGCATTCACAATAACGCATGACATGAATTTATGTATTAAAAGTTTAAGTGAAGCTATGCTGATCATTTTGACCAATCATTTTCATTATGCCCAATATGTATGTCGGCCAGTTGCAGCTCTCCTGTCTGTCTTCACTCTGTTTTACTGTTCTCACAGTAAAAGCAAAATATGGGATTGTGCTAATTTTGCTAAAAGCTCCTGGCCACATCCAAAGAGTCTTAATATGGCAATCGCAGACGTCACTCACTTTCAGAAAGGAACACTGTAGGATTTAGTGGCATCTAATGGTTACAAGGCAGAATGCAACAAAACGGCAGTAGCTGTAGCTGATGCACTCCAGAGATTTTTACATCAAAGAAACACTTCAGTAAGGTCAACACAGTATTATTACTACTCAGCAATACCATACAGTCATAGTAACATTTTATGTCCCAAACAATGTACCACTAAATAAAAAAACATACACAACAAGTAAAAACTGAAAGGAATTATGGCTCATTACCTGTCTAAGAGAAAACACAGCCGCATTGTTTTGAAAACCTTTGGCAGTCCGATTTCCACTGAATAAAAGCTGTGTTGATATTTAAGCTGATATTTATTGCTTTCTGCTATTGTCTGTCCCATTTTCTTTTTGCTTCCTCTATTTTTAGTATTTTAGTTTCTTCAACAATGTTGCATGCTTACTTGCTCTTGCCACAGTATAAATATGATCTGCAATGCTCACAACCAGAAGCAAGACAAACTACTCTTTTTCCAGCAATTCGCTACCAACTGGCATGTTAGCCACCCACTTCCATCAGCTATATGCTAGAGAAACACATGCTTGTAACCAAGTGTCCTTTGAGTTTGTGTCCTGTCTAAGCCACTGTAGAAAACTGGTGAAGCAAGGTGGCAGCCGATGTAAAAACGAGACTTACACTTATGTATATTAACTGGGCCGTAGACGGCTCGGCTCAATTATTATATTATTTTAAAAGATGACAACGCCACCTTGGGACTTTCACCCAAAGAATGTAGCCACTGTGCTAACAACTAGTAGTTGAAACCAACTGGTATTTAGGGGTCCCACCATACAGTTAGATCCACAAATAGATTAAGGGCGTTTTCACACCTATTTCATTTGGTCCAGACATTCGGACTTTTCAGTTTGATCCGAACCTAAATCACAGGTGTGAAAGGTGCCGCGGACCACAGTCTGCACCAAAGGACCAAAATTTGGTCCTACCAAAAGAGGTGGTCTCGGTTCGGACTAAACTAACCATGGTTCGTACCTTTTGCACTGTGAAAACAACATTTTGTATGGTTCGGACCTTCATATCAATGAAAGGAAGTTTTTTCTTCTTCTGCTCTCGATTTAATTACGGTACAGGAAGTTATGTCATGCTAACCAGCTAACTCAGCAAAACAAAACTAGTCTAACAACAGTGTTGGCACACAGGTTACCATGGTTATGCGTCTCCGACGGGCATGCTAAATTTAGCTGCTAACGTTAAACGTTGCTGTGACACGCAAGGCGTAATGTTAGTCGTGTCTGTTATTATGCTGAATGAAAAGTGTCGCATGGTAAAATGTATAGCACTATAAAGACAAGTTAATACATCACTACTGACAGCTCACCTTTTAAAAAAAATGTTCCCACACTCACCTTCTCTCCGGAATAGACATTGCCATAACTCGCAGGACTGTATGCCGTTTTCTCCTCCTCTCCTGTCGACAACGTTAAAGTTTTCGCATGATGAGGAGGCTCATCTTGCGAATACCAATTACTCTGATGTATTGCTCATGAAGTTGATGCTGCTGGTAGCAATATACCAGCAAAAGCATTTGTCGTAACTTTAGCTCTATTCCAAGAACCACTCGACCACTTTGTGACCGCAAAATATCTTTACTCTGTACTGCAGATATAACTTTACATACAGAACGGCTAAATAACTCGGCTGTTGGCTGGAGAGCCTGGTCTACCCGCAAAACACGTCTTCTTCTACTACCCATACAAAATACAACCTCTGTTATACAACAGCGACCCCAAGTGGGCGTGTGACTGTTTTGTCTGAAATTTTATCAGTCAAACTTAATAATGCTCACATACATGTTCACATTACAACACTTCTCCCCCTTTAAATTTCAAAGTTTCACAAAATACACATGAACTCAAAACAACCCAAAACATGGGTGTTTTTAGCTAGCGTAACCCAAAAACCTGCAGTACTATCTCAGCAAAATTAAGCAATGTAAACAAACCTGCCAAACAAAACAATAGCAGAGTTAAACATTCAGTGTCACTTTAACTGTTCAATCACACATTCAGTCTGTCTGGAGGTTTGTGAGTGCGCTGCGACCTTCGCACTACCCCTGTTGACCCAGCAAGCACCGCTGGTGTGGGTGCTTTTGGTGGATCTGTTGCAGTGAGACTTGGAAAACTGGGAGAGGCCTGAATGTCAGTGTGAGTGTGTCCATCCTCTCCGGAGGATACAGAAACCTCTGCCCTTATCTCTGTCTCTGGGGAACCCACTTTCACAGCTGTTTGTTCTACCACTGGAAAGTCAGTGGAAATGTCTGTTTCTGGGCCTGCATCCTGCCGCAGGCGCACATGATCCTGATGTCTGCGGAAGATACATCCATCAGTCAGCTTAACAACATAGGAGACTGGCCCACTCCGTTTGAGAATAATCCCAGGAAGCCAGTGCTGGTTGTTGCCACTGAAATTCCTCACGTAGACACAGTCATCTGGTTTCAACTGTCTCTCACGAGCATGTTGATCATGTCTTTCTGTTTTTCCTGCTTTTCCTCCACTATTGTCTTCATGTCCGGATGCAGCAGGTCCAGTCTAGACTTGGGCCGACGCCCCATCAGCATCTCTGCCGGTGTGCGCCCTGTTGCAGTCTGTGGCGTGAGTCGGTATTTAAACAGGAAACGTGAAAGCTGAGTGCTGAGAGAGTCCCCTGTCATTCTCTTCAGACCCTCCTTCACTGTCTGAACAGCCCGCTACGCCAAACCATTTGAGGCTGGGTGGAAAGGAGCTGTACGCACGTGCTGAATTCCGTTCTGTTTCACAAACTCACTGAACAGCTCGCTGGTGAATGTTGTGCCGTTATCTGTGACCAGTGTGTCAGGCAAGCCGTGAACTGCAAACACTTGCCTGAGTTTGTCGATGGTTGTGGGGGATGTGATGTTGCTCATGATGTGGGCCTCAATCCATTTAGAGTGTGCATCCACCATTATAAGAAACATCTGCCCCATAAACGGGCCAGCAAAGTCCAAATGTAGCCTAGACCAGGGGCGGTCTGGCCACTCCCATGGATGCAGAGGGGCAGCTGACACTGTGTGCATGCTTTCACCTTGCTCTCCAGATCCTGATCCAGTCCTGGCCACCAGACATAAGATCTCGCGAGGCTTTTCATCCAGGATGCACCTGGGTGAGTCTTGTGTATTTCCTCCACAATCTGTGAACGGCCTGGGGGAGGCACGATGACCCTCACACACTGGCGCCGGAAACGGGGGGGGACAGGGGGCCATTGGCCCCCCCACTTTTACCCTCCTCCCACATTATTTTTAATCACAATCAGAGTCCCTGTATTGCAACACTTAAGGTAACTCATACGTTAGGTAAAATACAGAGAGGGGCCATAGAGAGAAAGATACAGCTGACAGCGGGCACTCACAAATTATATCTGGTTTGCAATCAAACATTTCTAGTGCACAGCGTAGTATAACGTAGCATGGTGTGTTTTATTTTTCTCTCAAAGGCCCCTTCGCGGCTCCGTAGTACATAAACATAAAACAAGAGAAGAATATTTACATTTTTAATCCAATCAAAGAGGACGTCACACAATTCAAATACATGCAGTGTACTGTACATCAGCCAATAAAACTGTTTCATTGCTGTGTGTTGTTGTGAATTGACTGCTTGCATCTGCAAACATGTCCGCACCGGTGAAAAAGAAAACAAAATACTGCCAAACAAAATTGAACTTCATGAAGAATGTCGGGAATCCCGACAGGCCCTGAACCCCCCACAAGGTCACCAGCGCGCGGTGCTTTTGGCTAGCAGCAAAGAAGGAGATTTCCCATGAAAAGACTTTCTAACTTGATATTCGAGGAAAAAACTTAATATTAACTGGGAAACCGACACCCGACCTCAAGGATTTAATCCAAAGGAAGGGACAAAAATTGTGAGGACTTTTCAAACAGAATGGTACAAAAAGAAAGAGCGGGTTGTGTGGATGTAGTCAAGCTAGCAGGTTGTTGTGCTTTCCGAGTCTCCTTTTCTCGACGGGTCGCGGCAGCATCTGGCTGAGAGAGGCTGACTGCGACCTGCACAGCCTGCCGAGGCTTTGCTGGAGCACCAAACCTCCACAGCCCACATCCGCTCTCTGATCGCCCTGAAGACATGTGGGAAGAGTCGGACAGACACAGACACAGCGCTGGAGGAGCAGCTCAGCCTTTACATCAGTGCACACAACGAAAAGGTAAAAGCTAACAGGGAGAACTCTCTCTGGTTATAAAGTCTTCCTATGTTGTGATCGTATGTGAGTGACTCAGTAGCTTTTTAGGTTTTTTAGACTTAGTTTTGCTTGGAGGTTTAATGTGTGATCCGAACGGGCGGTGTTTATAATGTATTTTAAAACGGGTGCTTCCCATCCTTAAATGTGATTGGCTGAGCCGCATTCCATGCTGTTGTAAAATCAGGGTAACACGCTGGCAGACCGCAGCACAAAATATCCCTGCGCCACTGTAAACGGACATAGCGTTGCCTAGCAACCAACTACTCTGCGCTCAACTAAAGGGGCTTTCACATAGCGGGCGCTCAGCGCCGACCTTGGCGGCGTAGCCATTCATTGTGTATGTGGTCGCTGGGCGCCACGGCGCTCTGCTCTGCGCCGAGGAGGGCTGCGCCCATAGACATAATATACGTAGACGCCTCATGACGTGCTGGAACGTGAGCAGCGTCGCCGCCATATTGGATGGGTCTCTTCACTCTAGGCTAGCACCAGAGTCAACCAGAGTCAATGGAGAGCTAGCAAAAATGCCGGTATTTTGTGCAGCTTATGATTGCAATAACCGGCACAGGATTTAAACCAGATCGCGTGGGATTACCTTTCAGAAGTAAGACTGAACAATAATTTTGGTTATTTTACCATTTATAATATTATACCACCGTTACTTACATGTAACGTTATTACAGCAGGAACTGGTACTCTCTCTCTCTCTTTGACTCTTGCTGTTTATTTTTCTTTTTCTTTTTAAAGGTTTCCCAGTGATACAGGCTTGAGGAGGCAGTGGGAAGTTGCTATAAGACGGGAGGGTTTTGTTGTGACCGAGTCGTCAAAGTTCTGTAGTGAGCACTTCAAGCCTGATGATTTTGACAGGACGGGTCAGATTGTCAGTGAGGTCCTCTGTGTGTGTGTGAGTGAGAGAAAGAGAGAGAAATAAATTCAAATGAACAATCAAACTTGTTTCTTTTTTAAATTATAAAATTAATTCATTTATACATTTATCTATATGCCATACCATATGTTTTTGTTATAATATAAAGTCTTTCAGTATGAAAGTACATATTTTTAATGTGTGACAGCATCCTGTATCATAACTGAAACTCTGCTGTTTGTAACAAACCAAACCGTGGGAAAATCGGGTAAAAATTCGGGGAGTTATGGATTATTAAAGTTGGGGATGCAGTAGGAATAAATGCACTGGGAGCGCATTAGAGACCCATCCAAGATGGCGGCCACGCTGCTACGTCAGCTCCAATAGGCAGCGGCAGCCTGTGAGGCGTCTACGTATATTATGTCTATGGCTGCGCCCAAGTTGGAAAATTTCAACTTGGGCGCTGCGCCCTGTGACGTCACCTCGGCGCACCCAATTGGAGAGAATAGTGGAATCGTGGCTGTCTCTCTGCGTCCAGAGCTGTGGGACAATAGACTGCAGGCATACCGTGATATTGTCAAAAAAAAAAAAAGCCTAGGCATGGAGAGAAATATCCCACAGTTTAGGAGTACCAGGTGTGTTTAAAAATTGTCAGTGATATGATGTTTTTCCTTTCCACAATAGCCGATTTTTTTTTCTTTTTTCTGGAATTAAACACCAATACTGTTGTAAACTGAAGCAAATTATTTTCTAAACGGACAGGAGGTGTATGTATTTAGAAATCTAGATGATTGACATCATGCGATATGCACTACTCTTGAAAAGACAATGCAGTATAGTCATATATTTATTATAAAATCCCATGTGAAGTCACACACACAACAGGTAACTGTTCTTGCTGCTGCTCGTCTCCTCCTCCACCTCGTCCTCCTCAGAAGAACTGCTGCCAGAGCTGATCTTTGACTTGGTGACAGGTACATGGTGTATCCGAAGCTGCTGTGCTGTCCGCCAGAAAAAAGTGTGCCGGAACGGAAAACTACTTCTCAGCGTCTGTATCGGTCGCATAGCAACCATCGCCAAATACGAGCACAACGCGCATGCGTGCGCCCTACTCAGCGCCGTGCTCAGCGCCCACTCTGCGCCAGTCTGCGCGGCACCCAGCGCTGTACCCAGCGCTGTGCGCCGCCCAAACCGCGTCCTATGTGAAAGCCCCATTACTCGTTAGGTTAAATATCAGACTTTGGAGTGAATTTTGATTTGCTGGGTGGCCTGAGCCTGGATGAGTGGTTGGAGGAGGTGCTTGGTGTCTGTTAAAAGACGCTGAATTCAACACCAGCATCAATGTTTTCGCCGGTGTGGTAAAGAAACTCCGCCGAGAAGGACATGACAAATCTTCCCACCACCAAGCCATAGCCGAGGCAGACTGCCAGAAGATGAAGCACTTTCAGGCACAAAGTTCAGACACACCTTGGGGGCTTGTCTCTAAAGTCTGGTTTGACGTGCAGCTTCATATGGGACGCAGGGCGAACGAGGGCAACCACAAATTAAAGGCCGACTCCTTCTGCATTCGCCACGACGAAAATGGCCTAAAACAGGGGTGTCAAACTCGTGCCATGGAGGGCCAAGAGGCTGCAGGTTTTCATTCCAACCAAAAACTCCTCCAGGTGATTTCACTGATCACCCTACCTCCAAACAGAGAGGCGGGACTAATCAGTGAAATCACCTGGAGGAGTTGTTGGTTGGAATGAAAACCTGCAGCCTCTCGGCCCTCCATGGCACGAGTTTGACACCCCTGGCCTAAAATATGTCACTCTGTCTTTGAACGATTGCATAAAAAAATCACGAAGATGCTGCCGAAAAAAAAAAAAAACCATAGACAGCCTGCGCGGATTCATATATGAGCAGCCGGGTAACCCTCTGTGTCCGGTGGCCTCCCTGGAGAAATAGCCTACCTCTCCCTGCTGCCTCCTGATCCACCTGCCTTTTATCTCCACCCAAAGCGGACACAGTGTGACAGCGCCGATGTATGGTAAATTACCATACATCTATTTCGTTTTAACCTGTGTATTTTTTACTATGGGCCAAATGACAAATAAAGGAATCTTGAATCTTAAATCTAAATTAACAGTATACTTTTATTATTATTGTTATTGTTAGATCCGACGTTAGGCATACGTCTGCGCTAAAACACACCTGTCGCGAAACGCACGCCACCGTCCCTGCAAAGAGGAGTCCAAACATAATTGAACACTATTTCAACAATTGCACTATTAATGGAAATATCCAATTCAATATTAACAAGCCCAAATAGCCTGATGTGACATGATGATGGCGCTAGATGAAAAAGCAATCTTACCGTCTGCGCTCTGTTCATTCTGTCCACTCTATCTTGCTTGGTGGAAGAATGAATAGTTCTCAATTGTATTGTTGCATTATTACCAATAAATTCTTGATTTTTCTCTTGTGTGTTTATTTTATGGGTTATATGTAGGGTAACCGTTTTATAAAGGCAATAAGCCCCGAGAAGACGTGAGTTACAGTGATTTTACAACGGCTGAGGGGCGTTTTAAATCACTGTCACCCACGGCTTCTCGGGGCTTATTGCTTAATTGTTGCTCTTATAGACTGCACTGGGGCTGGAAGTCCTGTGCTGTTGAGATTCAGCTGATTTCTTGTTGTGATCTTGTCTTTGGGAGCTCATGTGCGGTAAATCCTGCAGAAATGCAGGTGAATGTATGTCTCAGATAATTAATTGGCAGTAATTATGTGCGCTATAATCCGCCGATGTCAATAACTACATTTTTGACAGCGGCAGCTTGATTGACTTTGCAGTGGTTTTAATATTGAGTTCTACTTCATATATATTTTTGTATGCATGTATTATGCAATTTCATGAGGTGCACGGAATAGAGTCACTGTGAATGAGCTTAACACACAACACGGCACTTTTTGGCCCCCCCACTTCTTAAGTGAATCCGGCGCTCCTGCCCTCACACCCCAAAAGATGCAGCCATCCTGCAGACTCAGTTCTGTTTTGCGTTTAGCATAAGGCCTCAACTCCTTTCCCTCCACCACACTGGGCCAGCCTTGCAAAAGGAAAGTTCTGACTTGAGACAAGACTGGATCCCTCTCTGTCCACTGCTTGATTCGAGAAGCTTTCACTGGTGTCTCTGCTAACCTTTCCAGTAAGAAAACAGTCTCTGGAGGTACATAAGTAGCAGCAGGTGTGTCGGGTAGGGGCAGCCGACTCAGCGCATCAGCGTTGGCATTGTCCTTACCCGCTCTGTGCACTATAGTGTACTGGTAGGCTGACAGAGTGAGCGCCCAACACTGTATCCGGGCTGAGGCTAGCGGCGGGATACATTTGGTCTTACTGAACAGGCTCATCAGTGGTTTATGCTCTGTGTAGATTTTGAATGAGTGGCCATAAAGATACTGATGAAAGCGCTTGACAGCGAACACAATGGCTAGACCTTCCTTGCCTAGCTGGGAATATCCCTTCTCTGCTGCCGTCAGCGTACGTGAAGCAAAACCAACCGGTTTCTCTGATCTGTCCTCCATTCCATGCGAAAGGACTGCCCCGACTCCATAGGGCGAAGCGTCACATGAGAGGGTTATCTCCTAATCCGGGTCATAGTGAACCAGAAGCATTGCTGAGTGGAGGAGCTCTTTCACTTCCTTGAAAGCTGCTTCCTGCTCCTCACACCACTACCATTTAGTGTCATTGTGAAGCAACCTATACAGTGGGGCCAAAACCTTTGAGAGGTCGGGCTGAAACTTGCCATAATAGTTTACCATGCCTAAGAATGATCTGAGTTCAGTGACGCACTTGGGACTTGGGGCTTCCTTAATAGCCCTCACTTTGTCTTCCACTGGGCAGAGTCCCTCTGCTGTGATCCTGTGTCCCAAGTAGGTCACACTGGGTGCTAAGAACACACACTTGTTCACTTTAATCGCAGCCCTGCTTCTGAGAGCCTCCTCAGCACCTCCTCCAAGTTAGCCTGATGCTCCGCCTCCGTGGCCCCTGTGACCAAAATGTCATCCAGGTACACTACTACGTGTGGAATCCCCTGCAGCAGAGTGTCCATTGTTCTTTGGAAAATGGCGGGGCTGGATGCCACTCCAAACACCAGGCGATTGTATTTGAATAATCCCTTGTGTGTATTGATTGTGTACTCTTTTGAATCCTCGTCAACACTGGAACGATGGGTGCCGCCCACCTTGAAAACTGGACAGGCTCGATGATGCCCAGCTTCTGCAACCGTTCCAGTTCTTCCTCAACTTTGCCTTTCATGGCATAGGGCACTGACCTGGGCTTGAAAAATCGAGGTGTGGCATCAGGGTCGACATGGAATTTCACTGTCACACCCTTGAGTGTTCCCAGCTCGTCCCTGAACACATTGCTGTACCGCTGCAGAATGTCCTCTGTTGTGCTTGCATATTTTATGTCATGCCAGTTAAGTCGGATTTTGCGAAGCCTCATGTAGGTGGTGTGTGGCTGCCTGAGCCTGATGAGTTCTTCCCAGCCCAGACTTGCCCTTCCCCTTTGAGCTCCTGCACACCTGCAAGTGTCCCTTTTTGCTACAAGCATGGCAGACAGTGTCTTTAAATTTGCAGTCATTTGCATAATGTGCCCCCCCACACCTAAAACACTCAACCGGCTTTGAATGCTTACCAGTGTCTCTCTGGACTTGGTGCACTGCTGCTGACTGTGGTGCTCCGTTTCCTTTTTGGATATCTTTAGCATTATTAGCAGCCATCTCCATGCCTTGGGAAATTTCCAGGGTTTTCTTGAAAGTCAGTGGTGGGGTTAGAGTTGCCAACCGTCCCTTGAAATACGGAATCATCCCGTATTTGGCAACCAAAACACACGTCTCGTATTGAACCAATAAGGGATTCACTTTGTCCCTTATTTTTGAGAGTCTGCCCCCTCTCCCGCTGTTTGACCAATGAGCGGAGTCAATGAGTGTGCACTCCGTTCATTGGTCAAAGCACTGTCACTCAGTGAGTGTGCACTCCGTTCATTGGTCAAAGCACTGTCACTCAGTGTTGCTAAGCTACACTGTGCCCGCCCCGCCATAGCAACAGCAGCAGGTGACCAGGAGCCAGGAGGCAAAGCAGGGTTGCCAAGTCTGCGTTTTTTTCCGCCAAATTGGGCTACTTTTTAAGTGTTGCCACGGGTAACAAATTTTGTCCGCGGGTTGGGCTTGGGCAGACATGAATAAAGATTCATATTTTGAATGACTAATGTTTATACCCAAATCCGGTCAAACTGACTCCGGGCCAGATCAGCATATAAACTATCCACATATGTCACATGCTCCACAGACAAATAATATGCCAATGCTGTGTGAGGCCACTCAGCACATGACCATTCACATCATCAGCACCACTCGTGCCCAGTGCCTGTCAGCTGAAGTAAAGTATCCCATATTATATTTTAAGTTCTGATATACTGTAAATTAAATAGGTGAAAGGACTATTTCGGGAAATTGCCTTTAATGTTTATGGTGTTATTTTATAGATATTATAGTGCATTTTGCAATTATAGCAACGCTGTTGGACTTTAAAAGCAACATATATGGATTTTTATGGGCATATTTTGAGTTCTGGTATTGGGCTGATTTTTGGGCCCTTTTTATACCAGGTTGGGCAGGTTTTGGGCTGGTTTTGAGTTGCTGTTTGGCTGCTTTTGTCTCACAGACCTGGCAACCCTGAGGCAAAGGCGCAGCAGTCTGCACCGAGCTGAGCGCAGCTAGAGGCTGGTGCCGGCACCCGTGCGCGCTGTGCCCAAATTGAATTTTTTTTAACTTGGGCGCAGTGCCCAGTGACGTCACCTCGGCAAGTCCAATAGGAGAGAATAGTGGAAAAAAATCTGCCGTATTTTGGCAGAACGGCAAAACAACAATGGAGGAAAGCATCATTGTGGCTGTCTCTCTGTGTGCAGAGCTGTGGGACAGCAGACTACAGTCCCACCAAGATCTCATTAAAAAGCCCAATCATGGAGAGAGAGATCCAACAGTTTGGGAAAACCAGATGTGTTTAAAAACTGAGATTTATGATGTTTTTGCTTTCCACTATAGGCGAGATTTTTTTCTACAATTAAATACCAAATACGTGCGCAACGCGCGTGCGTGCTGCTCTGCGCACGTCTGCGGTGTACCCAGCTCAGAGCACTATGTGAAAGCCCCTTAACCCTCGTGTAACCGAGGAGCACAATAATGAGGCTAGTTTATTTAACAACGCCACCTGAGGTTAAACCCCCAAGAAAGACTAACTACAGGAAGATAAGGGTTTCCCACAGATAGTAACACAGAGACATGGATTTTGGCTGGTGGACGGTTTATTAAACACTAGTTAAAAACATGGGTGTCTTGGACAGTTTATTCATCACCATAAAATATAGACAAGCTGTAAAAGACAAATGTTGATGTCAACTTGCCCGGCGCTCAAAAGACGATAGACAATTAAGGCAATTAGGTAGGTAGGTAGGTAGATACTTTATTCATCCCGCAGGAAATTCACATTTTTTTTTCAGCAGTATCCACAGATTACAGATTAAGTAAATAAAAAAAAAAAATAGAAATAAAGAATAAGATCTAAGTATAACAGAATAAGATCTGAGTACAACAGAATAACCTAAGTACAACCCAGTGTGCAAAAAGCAATGTGCAACAAAAAAAATAGAAAAAAACGTGTGCATGGGTGTATAAAATGTGCATAGAGGTAGGTCAATGTGCAAATTTAGAAGAAATATACAGTATACACATGATAAATAGCAGTAAGCAATATAAACACTATAAACAAGGATTATAAAAAGATAGGAATATGAACAATTTCAACAGAAGTATTAACAGTTAAACAGAAGTAATAACAGTTAAACAGCAGTGGAAAATAACCTAACCTGAGGAACACACGCTCCGACTGAGGTTCAGAGTTAGTGTGAAACCATGAGACCAAGACCGTCGACAGAACCTGACGCCTGGTACTGGGAATTCAGGAACTGTCAGACTTGATCCAGCCTCATGGAATCACCCCTTCCCCTCCAGTCTTTACGTGTTACCTACCAGTATTGCAGTATGTGTATAATGAGTTTTTTCCTCCGGGTGGAGTTAAAAAGCCGCATGGCGTGGGGGAGGAATGATTTCCTCAGTCTGTCAGTGGAGCAGGACAGTGACAGCAGCCTGTCACTGAAGCTGCTCCTCTGCCTGGTGATGGTGCTGTGCAGTGGATGCAGTGGATTGTCCATGATTGACAGGAGCCTGCTCAGCGCCCGTTGCTCTGCCACAGATGTCAGGCTCTCAAGTTGTGTGCCCACAACAGAGCCCGCTTTCCTCACCAGTTTGTCCAGTCATGAGGCGTCCCTCTTCTTGATGCTGCCTCCCCAGCACACCACCGCATAGAAGAGGGCGCTCGCCACAACAGACTGGTAGAACATCAGCAGCAGTTTTTTGCAGATGTTGAAGGACACCAGCCTCCTGAGGAAGTACAGTCGGCTCTGTCCTTTCTTGCACAGAGCCTCAGTGTTGGCTGTCCAGTCCAGTCTATCATCCAGCTTCACTCCCGGGTATTTATAGGTCCGCACCATTTCCACACAGGCACCGTTGATGCTTATGGGCTCCGGGTGAGGCCTGGTCCTCCTGAAGTCCACCACCATTTCTTTTGTCTTGGAGGTGTTCAGGTGGAGGTGGTTGGAACCGCACCATGCTACGAAGTCCTGGATGAGTTTCCTGTACTCCTCCTCCTGTCCACCGCTGATACATCCCACGATGGCCGTGTCGTCCGCGAACTTCTGCACGTGGCAGGACTCCGAGTTGTACTGGAAGTCCGACGTGTACAGGGTGAACAGGACCGGAGAGAGTACAGTCCCCTGCGGCGCTCCTGTGCTGCTGATCACAGTGTCTGATCTGCAGTCCCCCAGTCGCACATACTGAGGTCTGCCTGTCAGATAGTCCATGATCCATGCCGTCAGGTGTGAGCCTACTCCCATATCAGTCAGTTTGTGACCAAGCAGCTGGGGCTGGATGGTATTGAAGGCGCTGGAGAAATCCAGAAATGTGATTCTCACAGCACCACTGCCCCTGTCCAGGTGAGAGAGGGACTGGTGTAGCATGTAGACGATGGCGTCCTCCACTCCCACCTTCTCCTGATACGCAAACTGCAGAGGGTCGAGGGCATGGCTCACCTGTGGTCTCAGATGGTGTAGCAGCAGCCGCTCCATGGTCTTCATCACATGTGACGTCAGGGCGACCGGCCTGAAGTCATTCAGCTCTGCAGGACGTGGCTTCTTTGGGACTGGGACGATGCATGATGTTTTCCACCGCAGTGGGACCCTCCCCTGCTCCAGGCTCAGATTGAAGATGTGCTGCAGAGGGTCTCCCAGCTCTGATGCGCAGGCCTTCAGCAGTCGTGGGGATACTCCATCTGGACCTGCAGCTTTGCTGGGGCGAAGCCTCCTCAGCTCTCCACACACCTGGGCTGCTGTGATTGTAGGCAGGGAGGGGGTCTCCTCATCGCATCTGTCCACTTGTAGCGGGGGGAGGGGAGCAGATGGGGGTGTGGGGGGCAGGGTGGTCAGAGGTGAGAGTGAGATGGGGTGGTCAAACCTGTTGAAAAAGTTGTTCAACTCGTTTGCCCTCCCCCCATCCCCCTCAATGGTGGCCCCCTGCCTGGATCTGCAGCCGGTGATGATCTTCATCCCATCCCACACCTCCTTCATGCTGTTGTTCTGCATCTTCTGCTCCAACTTCCTTCTGTATTGCTCCTTTGCCTCCCTGAGCTGGACTCTGAGTTCTTGCTGCACGCGTTTTAGCTCCTGCTTATCACCGTCTTTGAAGGCCTTCTTCTTCTGGTTCAGGAGGCCTTTAATGTGACTCGTGATCCAGGGCTTGTTGTTCGCGTTTAATTAAAACACCTCCAAACTATGAGGGCGCCAGAGATGTGGGGGTGCACCCTTAAGTGCTACCGGGGGGGCCCGGACACCACACACACACACACACACAAGTGCTATCACTTACACACAGCAAAAACACACAGTAGTGAAGATTACAAGTCCACACGTAGCCACGGCACACCACATGCAGTGAAAGGGGGCAGGGCACCTCCAGTGCACCACCCTACTCGTCTGGCAGGACCTCTATAAAATAGGGAAAACAGAGTAAGGAACTGAGATTTGCACGCGCAATAGAAAAAAATACAAAAACATTAACATTAGCAACTGCTGGCATCAACATTTGTCATGTCCAACCCCATACCAGCTGGGCCCAGTACAACTTTAAACACACAATAACATAAATGGCAGTGTAGTAGATTACAGGCAAAACAGCAGCGGCTATGACCCCTCAAACAATGCAGTATCTGGCAACCCAGATCCGGTTCCAGTCACTGCTACCTCAAGCAAAGCAATCTCAGGATGTTCAAGGCAACTCCCAGTGCCTTTCCTGTGGTGGGCTCCAGCACACAACAGCTACCTTTCAAACAGATTATGCTGCCTCTACTGGGCTTGGCCAGCAGGTTGCTTACAGTGCCTTCTGGAAGACTAGTCTCTTCCCTAGCCACACACACAGGACCAAATGCATCAAGAGTGAAAACCTGAGTGCTACCTATATACCAGCTCTTAATGAGACAACAGTCCCCAGGTGTGTGCCTGCAAGTGAGGGAAAAACAGAGGGAGGATCCCCATGAAAGGGGCTGAGCTAGTGGCCTTACCAGGCCCAAAAGCCTACCTACCACACTCGTAAAGCCCACGCCTCGCCCTCGGCTCTGCGGCGGCGGTCGCGGTCTCCAGCGCTCCCGCATGCCCCCCGACCCTCCGGCCATGTGCTGCAGGACCCCGGAAAAAAGACTTGCGGACGCTCGGGTCGTTTTGACTCTTAAGGCTTTACAAGGGTTAAACGAATAATGAATAATTGCAGTGTTACTGTCAGTGCTTATCACTGTTCACATTTTGCGAATGAAGCCTGTTTATTTTATAATATTCCAAAGGAGTGTGATATGGCCTCATTTTAGTAGCTATTAACCTCTGAGCAAACTACCCATTCTGTTCACATTTTGGGAATAAAGCATCATTTTATTGTAACTTGATCATTTCATCATTAATCATTGCATGACAGTTGTTTATTCAGTGAGGTTTTGCCTTGGATGGAAATGTAGCTGTCTGTATGTTTCAGTAATTTTATGTTTCAGTAATTTTTAGACTAGTCATGTAGCCTGTGACAAAATTATTGTTTAAACGTCCAAAATAGGACAGACATTTGTAGCTCTAGGCCGTTGGGCACAGTGGCATTGTATCGTCATTATTAATGCCGCACACTAATCTGTCACAGAGCATATCATCCAACACTGTCCCAAAGTCAGAATGCTCTGACAGCTGCCGTAACTCAGCTACAAAGTTGGCTACAGACTGACCTTGCTTCCTGAAATGACTGTGAAACTTGAATCTTTGGACTATCACAGAGTTTTGGATTGTGGTGGTTCCCCAGGAGTGTGACGAGCTCATCATATGGAATATCTCCGGGCTTCCGTGGTGTGGCCAAGTTCCTTATCAGTTTATAAGTCTTTGCTCCACACACACTCAGGAGAATAGAGCGCCTTTTAACCTCCTCTGTAATTCCATTAGCAGAGAAAAAGTGCCCCAACCTTTCCTCGTACTCCGTCCAGTCCTCATTTCCCTCCACAAATTCACCGATAGTCCCATATGTAGCCATCTGAACTTGAGGCCGCCGCTCCTCCGCAGCCCCCGGCACCTCTTGTCTCTCCTCCTCGTGCTGCTGCTCTGCAGCCGCCGACACACTGCCAACCCCGCTCTGCTCCACTGCCGCGAGCTGTATCTCCCCTCCTCGTTGTCGTTTGTCCTCGGCGCTGTCACTCATGTACAGCCGCCTAACGCTAACTTGCACTTAGCCTAGCTCAGCTAGCAAAACAACAAAACTGGAGATGATACTTTGAGACAAAAAAAAAAAAAAAAAAAATCCAGTTCACCTCGTCCCCAAAAATATGTGGTAACTTCAGCTGTATTCCAAGAACCACTGGACCACTTCGTGACCTCAAAATATCTGTACTCTGTACTGCAGATATAACTTTACATACAGAACGGCTAAATAACTCGGCTGTTGGCCGGAGAGCCTGGTCTACCCACCGAGGGCGGCAAAACACGTCTTCTTCTACTACCCATACAAAATACAACCTCTGTTATACAACAGCGACCCCGAGTGGGCTCGTGACTATTTTGTCTGAAATTTTATCAGTCAAACCTAATAATGCTTACCTACATGTTCACATTACAACAGTATTAGAAGGGGAAAAAGATGGCTTGCTCGATTCATTTTCTGTAAACAGGAAGTAACACTGATGTCAGATGCTGACATGAGAAACCCACCACAACCAATAAAAAACAGGCTTAAACTCCTAGCCAGTTTAAGGCACACACAACTGCATGCAAACCACAAGTGAAACACTAAAGGGAAAAAGGCCACTTGCCAAACACACTCCCTCAAGGCCAGTGGTTCCCAAACTTTTTGTGCCCAAAGCACACCAAAGGACAAGTAAAAATCTCAAGGCACACCTATTGTGCCAAATAGCCTTTATAACACCTGTTATCACTCATATCATGTAAAATATGTGTAAATGTGCATAATTATTTACTAATGCCAAATAAAATGTGACAAAGACAACTATGTTAGTCATGAAATATTTATTAACAAAGCTTCCTCAAATTAGGCTTTTTTTAATCCTTGGTGGCACTGAGGAGAGGGCCACTCGCAAGTCCTGTTCAACAGAGAGTCGTGACCTCCTGTCGTTCTTCATGTAAACCAGAGTAGAGAACACCAACTCACACAGGTAGGTAGTGGGGAAAAGAAGAAGTTGCTCAATCGCGTGGTGGGAGATGTTTGGGTACTCTGATGCAGAAGCCAACCAAAAGTGATCCAGTGGGAGCTCACTAAATTTGAGTTTCAGTGTGTGGTCCACACGGAGCTCTGCGCACTCCTCTCTCTCTTTCATAGTGAGCTTTTCTGTTGGGGATTCCTGGTTGAATGGGTCTCGGATCCAGTCATAGTCCTCGATGTCAGCCACATGTGGAAAATAAAGCTCAAACCTCTCTTTTAAGGTCTGAAGGTGTTCGGCATACACAGCGTGCTCCCTAGCTGCCTGTGGTGCAGCTGAACATGTCCATGGAGCCCTGTTCCAAAGCCTCGCGCCACAGGATAAGTTTGCCCATAAACCCCCAAATCTTGTCTGTGGATGTTAAAATGTTTTAATTCCTGCCCTGAAGCTTGGTGTTTAACTCGTTGAGATGCCCAAATATGTCTTCAAGGTAAGCCAGCCTGGCGCACCACCTCTCATCCGCGAGCTTGTCCTTATGTGGGATAGTGTGTTCACGTGAAAATTCCAAAAGCTCTTCCTGAAGCTCATAAAGACGGGATAGGACTTTCCCCCGTGACAGCCAACTGTGTGGAGGATCAGGCTTTGGTGGTCGGCTCCCATCTCAGCGCACAGCTGGGAGAAGAGGCAAGATTTCAGGGGCCTTGATTTGATGTAATTCACCATCTGCTGATCCAGCACCTCAGTCAGTTCCGGGGGCATGGTTTTGGCAACTAATGCCTCTCGATGCAAAATGCAGTGGTTTGTCACAATATATGGGTTTTGTGATTTCACCTTAGCAATAATTTAATTTAATTTTAATTTAATTTATTTAGAGTGTGGAATCACCATGCAACATGGTCCCAACACACTTCACAGTTAAAAAGAACAACACACAGCAATCAGTTAACAATAACTATTACAGTGGAGCAACCACCTTAAAGCATCGGTGTTAAATACATGTTAAAAGGTGATAGGCCATACAAGTTATAATGGATGTACTTTACAGTTAAAAAGTACAACATATAGCAATCAGTTTACAATAATAACAATGAAAGTGAATCAGCAACATTGAAAACCACATTAAAAACATCAATGATAAATAAGTGTTAAAAAGTGATATGTCCAGCTAAGTTTTAGGGGAGGCTGTAATATAGTGAGTAAAGGTGGGTTTTCAGTCTTGATTTAAAGATTTCCACTGAACGCGCTTCTTTGACATGTAACGGGAGGCCATTCCAGAGATATGGGGCACAAAGCTCTAAAGCCAGCCGATTTTTTGTTAAAAGAAGGAGTGACCAGGAGACCAGCATTAAGAGAACGAAGAGGGCGTGCTGGTGTATATGGTGTAATTAGTTCTGATAGGTAAGGTGGTGCAAGACCATGCAAGGCCTTATAAGTTAAAAGAAGAACCTTAAAATCAGCTCTGGCTTGGACCGGTAGCCAGTGAAGAGAGGCCAGGATAGGTGTGATATAGTCAAATTTTCTAGATTTTGTCAGGATTCCAGCCGGAGAATTCTGGACAAGCTGCAGGCTTCTAGTGGAACAAGTGGGAAGACCAGAAAACAATACATTACAATAATCGAGTCTAAATCCTTTCTCTCTCCCCGTCATGCATGCCGCACCATCTGTTCAAAGACTGACGCACATATTCCAGGTCAGATTGTTCTCTTTTAAATAGTCATTAGTTACCCTGAATATTTCATCTCCCATAGAATGGCTTTCCATTTCTTTGCAGAAGAAAAAAGTCTCTTTGATAGAGTCACCATCAACATATCTGACATTTGCCAGAAGTTGGGCAGCCCCACTGTCAGTAGATTTGTCTATTTGGAGGGAAAATCTGCCGCTTGCCTACAGTTTCTCAGTCAAATGTTGCTCAATGTCTTCTGACATGTTGTCGATTCTTCTTTTGACTGTATTATCAGACGACGGCACTTTGGATAGCTCATTTGCGGCATCTGGACCCAGCTTGACACCTGCAATTTTTTTGCAAGCGGGGAGGATGAGTGTCTCTTGTGTGAGGTTTCTTTTGCTTTGCAATAAGCTCCACTGGCATTTAACTAGCCTCCATTGCCTTTTCAGACACTTTCACACAATCCAACAAATGGTCTTGCTGCCTCTGGTTCAGATCCTGTGCTCTTTTGAAGTAGGCCAAGTCTCACCCAACATGGGAGGGATGGGGGCCTGGAGTCTATCCCAGCGCTCATAGGGCGAAGGCAGTGAAACACCCTGGACAGGTCGCCACTCCATCGCATGGCAGACAGACAAACACTGACATTCACACACACACAGTCACACCTAGGGGCAATTTAGCTTCTCCAATTCACCTAACCTGCATGTCTTTGGACGATGGGAGGAAACCGGAGTCCCCGGAGGAAACCCACGCAGACACGGGGAGAACATGCAAACTCCACACTGAAACCACTGCACCACCATGCCGCCTATAGGCATATATGACAAATATATTTTAGGTAGAGACACTATCCACTGTGCCATTAGGACTTGTGTAGCCCAGGTCAGAAATGAGGCTCTATAAAGCACACAGCATGAGTGACAGTGGTGCTTGGGAAAGAGTCGCCTAAAAGTAGTGGTCAAACAAATGCTTTTATCTCAATGACAGTAAGTCCAAGCCGAAAATATAAGATATCATGAGAAAGGTGAGGCTTTGGGCTTTCAAACTGTGTCAAATTGTTTTCAAACTCCCAAACATCCCTGAGATTCGGCGAGTTAAAAAAGTGTGTGTTTCTGCTTCTCTCCCCAGCTGGTGGGTTCCAGATATAATGGGAGTCTATGGGGCAGAGAGCTGGCACTCCTGCCTCGTTAAGTGTCACCGTTTAAAAAGTTGAAGCTACTTTGCTTTTGTATTTACATTTTTCAAAGCAAAACTAGTTTTCCTACTACTTTATCCTGAATTTATGCATGTGGAGTGAAAATTGTCTCTCTTTCTCTATCCATCTCAGATTTGCGTATGGGTAGTCCTCCTTCCACGCAAAAACTAAAAATAAAAAGCCATTTAACAGGCAGATGGCATTTAACCAAAGGGGACATTCTTGTGCACTCAAGCCTCATTTTAATGCAGCTGTCAGTCGCTGAAGACGTGTCTCACATCTTTTATATACTTGACCTGATCACGTTCAGGCACAGATTATTTCATTTTTCCAGCGGGTCTGAGAGGGTCGAGCTCCGCTTTGGTGGATAAATCAACCAGTAACATTTCTGTGGTGCTCTTGTTGTAACTGAAGCGCGAACATTCACGTACTGGCCTACAATAGTATTTATATAATAACTGTATCGCATCTATAGTGAATATAAAGAATGTGTTTAATCGCAGAGACCTCCCAAAATTTATTGCATCATGAGTCTGAATTTATGGAATGAAACTTGAATGAAAGTCTGAATATACTGGATGAAAGTCTATATGGAATGAAAGTCTCAATATGCTGGTGGGCCAAATGCAAACTGGAGTGCAGGTCGGCTATAAAGCAGCTGGTTAATGAATAAAAACAGAAACTGTCTACCTGGAGGGTGGGAACGACAGGGGAGCCAGGAGGAGCTCAACTTCCCTTAGCCTAATAACACATGAACTCCCCTAAAAACATGATGCAATCAATTTTGGGAGGTCTCTAAAATATGTATTAACAATATGCAGGGTTTCTTCTTCCATATAAAATTCGGAGGCGCCAATCTTCTTACATTTTGTGCCCCGGCGCGATTAAACGCATTCTTTCTATTCACCATAGATGCGATACAGTTATTATAGAAATACTATTACAGTTTTTTTCGATTGCTAAAACACAAAAAGCAAAAATTAGGCACAATTTTCACAACCTTTACTTCTGTCCCCAATGGCTTGACTCAATTTGTTACTACTTTAGATTTCATTATCATATTACAGTTTTTCTCAATTGCTAAAACACTAAACCCTATTGTCTGAACCAAATGCTCCATTGCCTGAACCCACTGATTGAATCAGTCACTCTTTTGGCAAAATGATAAGCACGTTTCACCTGTTTAGACACAACTTACCAACACATTTTCATTGTGATGCACCTGTGCTGCATAATGCTGAGCACTGGTGGCAAAAGTCAAACACAAGTAAAGCACAGGTGTCACTAGTTGAACACAACAACTCAAAATTGATCACACTTCTGGCTAATGATGTGAGGGAACATATATAAGCCAGTTCAGAGAGCACTGCTTTGTGAGGCCCTACAATGGATAGAAATCTGAGAGGAGGAGTTCGTGTGAGAGGACGTCGAGGAGGTCGAGGTGGTAAGTGATGAGAAAGAACAGTAATATCTGATGAAATCAGAGCTACTGTGATTGACCATGTTCTTGTCCATGGTATGAGCATGAGGGAGGCCGGACAAAGGGTACAACCAAACATCAGTAGATTCACTGTGTCCACCATAATACGAAGATTTACAGAAGAGAACAGGTAATTACCTTTTCTGACATTATAGTATGTAAATGTTGGCAGCAATTACTGTATGACTATACTATATACTGTACCACAGTGTACTGTAAGTAAATATATGTATATTTTTGTACTTTATTTTTACGCAGGCTTACTGTATACAAGTGCTAAATGCACAACATTTCTGTTTGTTTTTGTACTGCAAGTGTTACGTGTAAATACAGAGGATTTCTGTTTTCTGTACTTTTTTTTTACTATGTCCAAGTGCTAAATGCACAGGTTTTTTGTTTTGCAACATGCATTTAGCCTACAGTGAACAATAAACATTTATTTCTACAGCTTCATGTCCTGAGCATTGTGCTTTCTATTTTTCTATGTAGTGTTTAGTGACTGCTCAGTAGTGTTTTTAATTTTGATTGACTCGGGGCACAATTTGACAACATAGTTATGTTTTGAGCACAGATTGAACTGTTTTGAGGTGAAAGTTTGGTTTTGCAAGAGGAGCCTGAGGTTTTGTGAATGTAGCTTGAAAATTGGGTTTTGTGTTCACAGTTTAAAGAAAAAGAGAGCAACTTTCGAGAAATGTAAAAGGAGGCTTGACCCTCTGTTTTGTTTGATGAGCAATAGAGAACAGAGACAACAGTCAGAGAAGGAGAGGGGTACGAATGAGAGGAGGAGGAGGACGAGGAGGAATAGGAAGAGGAGGAGGAGGAAGAGGTGGAAGAGGAGGAAGAGGAGGAGGAGGGGGAAGAGGAAGAGGAGGAGGAGGACAACAAGGAGAAGCAAGAGAAAGAAGAAGGAGAATCCGAATCTCCAATGAGATTCGTGCTACTGTATTGGACCATGTGCTCAACCATGGGTTGAGCATGAGGGAGGCTGGCCAGAGGGTCCAGCCAAACCTCAGCCGCTTCACAGTGTCGACCATCATTAGGACGTTCAGGATGGAGAACAGGTACGAAATCTATTTTCCGTGTGTATTGTAATACTGCATTCAATAGACTACAGCACTGTTTCCTAAACAGTGTTTTGGGACGCATTTGTGGGTCGCAGTCACATTGTTTTGGGTCCCTTTATTCTTTGTTTCCTACATTTTGTTATTAATTATTATTATTATTTCAAAACATTTAAGTAAAGAAAAATGATTCCAAGAAAGCAAATATTTTCATGAATTACTGTGAAAAGCAAATGTCATTTTTGTTCCCCAGGTACTGTAATTTCATGAAGAAATAAAAGAAAAATCCAAGAAATTCCATGAAATACAGAATTAGAAAACAAATGTGTACGGTAAAAAGTAGTGAAAAAAGCAACTCTACAAGCTCACAACCCAGCGCAAAGTTATGCGTTGTGAGCTTGTAGATCTGCTGTTCACTCGTTTGGGTCTTGGGCTAGTGTCTACAGTAATCTCTCTTTTGGGTCACTAGCTGAAAAGTTTGGGAACCAGTGGACTACAATGTGCTCACAGTATTTATATTTTTCAGGGTTGCCGGAGAACCTCATTGTGGAGGAAGAGCTTCAATCGTCACACAGCAACAAGAGACAGCCATTGTAGACATGGTCTGTGAAAACAATAGCCTCACACTAAAACAGATACAAACAAGGGTCCTGGCTGACAATACCATCTTCAATGACCTCCACACAATCAGCATCTCGCCAATACATCGCATTCTTCACAGACATTTAATGACAATGAAGCAAGTCTACAGGGTTCCATTCCAACGCAACACAGACTGTGTGAAGGCCCTACGTCGAGAGTGTGTGCTTGTAAGTCCCATACATTCATCACTGACACATGCATGCATTGTACCACTATACTGTAATCTTCTGTAATAGTGTTCCTTTTCTACACTGTCTCACTGTAGAATACTGTGTCTCTGTGTCCATAGTGTAACTTGTATTCTCATACTGTCGGCTTCAGTGCATCCAAGACTATGACACAGCCAATGAAATCTATGAATATATCTTCATAGATGAGGCTGGGTTCATTTAAAAATAAAATGTTGTCTGAAAATTTGTGTGACGTTTTATGTTTGTCTATGAGAGAAGTGGGCATTGTCATTGATTCAGTGTGTTCAATTTCTATAATTGTGTTTTCAATTTTGCTCTTCAGTGTTCTGTACATGCTTGGTAGTGTTCAGCCAAAAGCTTAGTTGTGTTTATTCAATGAATGGTATGTGTGTGTCATGTGAAAATATGGCTGTGTTTACCAAATGAAAACACGAGTTCCATTTTGTGAACATGTTAAGAGATTTGATGGCAAAGAGTTGTTTTGCAAAGGGATGCCAGGGTTTAGCAATTTGTGTGTGATGTTTGGAGTTTTGTGTGTGCAGTTTTGAAAAAAAACATACAGTTTTGAAAAACGTGTTTTAGCGATAGAAAAAAACTGTATAGGCCACTACGTGAATGTTCGCGCTGCAGTTACAACAAGAGCACCACAGAAATGTTACTGGTTGATTTATCCACCAAAGCGGAGCTCGACCCTCTCAGACCCGCTGGAAAAATGAAATAATCTGTGCCTGAACGTGATCAGGTCAGAGTGTCCCCTTTGGTTAAATGCCATCTGCCTGTTAAATGGCTTTTTATTTTTAGCTTTTGCGTGGAAGGAGGACTAGCCAAGTAAGAATTTCATTTACAGTGTAAATGCCTGTTTTACTGTGCATATGGCCATAAATCTCTCTCTCTGATAAGCAGTAGCTATCTGGCCTGTGAGGTTCACTGCATTCAGTCTTCCACGATGAAACTGAAAAAACTTAATCAGTAGAACGGTGTTCAAGATGATTACTAGTGTTATTTTGGCCCGTACAAGCATTTGCCAGGGTGTTAATGATTTCTTCATTGCTTAGAATCGCTGCCACCAGATTGCGTGCTGACTCACTCATTTTTACAGACTTCTTGGAGTAATATCCGTGCGTGCACATTGAAAAACTAGATGGCGCCAGTGATGGCGTCACATTTCATTCCATATATTCAAAAGTTCATTCCATATATTCAGACTTTCATTCCATATATTCAAGTTTCATTCCATATATTCAGACTTTCATTCAAAACATTCAAGTTTCATTCCATATATTCAGACTTTCATTCCATATATTCAAGTTTCATTCCATATATTCAAGTTTCTGTCACAGTTTGGACTATGTATGCAGCTCTGTGCACTCTCTCACTCTCCAGCCAATCAGCCAATCATTCTCACCTGCCCTGCTGCCTTGCCATCAGGCTCATTAGCTGCACCTGGCCTGCTCACTATTTAAGCTCCACTCTCCCACTGCTCTTTGCCAGATTGTTCTTCAGCGTTATGCGAGACTATCCAGCACTTCTCTCCGGATTGATTCTCTGTTGCCAACCCAGCCTGTCCCTGACCTTCGCTTCTTGTCGCCCCCCTTGTAAAAGTATCAGCCTTCTGATTTCTGACTCTGAGTCTTGCCTCTGCCTTTTGGGAGTCTGCTGTTTTGTGGCTGCACTGTTACTACTGCCTCTGCATTGTGGATTGAGGACCTGTTGCAAGAAGCCTACCTGCCTACTGTGCTGTGTGTCATCAGGATCTGCCCTTTTACTGCTGGTTGTCTGCCATCTCTCACAGTATCCAAGTAAAGTCATTACCAACTATCACCTTTTGTCAGTTGTGTTGCATTTGGGTTAAGAACCGACCCGTTACAGTTTCATTCCATAAATTCATAATTTAATTCAAAATATTCAAGTTTCATTCCATATATATAATATTTTCCTAAATGGCATGCCTTAATGAATGAATGAATGAATGAATGAATGAATGAATGAATAAATAAATAAATAAATATATACAGTACAGGCCAAAAGTTTGGACACACCTTCTCATTCAATGCGTTTTCTTTATTTTCATGACTATTTACATTGCAGATTCTCACTGAAGGAATCAAAACTATGAATGAACACATGTGGAGTTATGTACTTAACAAAAAAAGGTGAAATAACTGAAAACATGTTTTATATTCTAGTTTCTTCAAAATAGCCACCCTTTGCTCTGATTACTGCTTTGCACACTCTTGGCATTCTCTCCATGAGCTCCCTTTACGTGGCCTACCACTTCGTGGCTGAGTTGCTGTTGTTCCCAAACGCTTCCATTTTGTTATAATAGAGCTGACAGTTGACTGTGGAATATTTAGGAGCGAGGAAATTTCACGACTGGATTTGTTGCACAGGTGGCATCCTATGACAGTTCCACGCTGGAATTCACTGAGCTCCTGAGAGCGGCCCATTCTTTCACAAATGTCTTGTTTCACAGTCTGCATGCCTGAGTGCTTGATTTTATACACCTGTGGCCAGGCCAAGTGATTAGGACACCTGATTCTGATCATTTGAATGGGTGAGCGAATACTTTTGGTAATATAGTGTATATATATATATATACACATATATACACTACTCACAAAAAGTTAGGGATATTTGGCTTTCGGGTGAAATTTACGGAAAATGTAAAAAGTTCACACTACAGTGATATTATATCATGAAAGTAGGGCATTTAAGTAGAAGCATGCACTGGTGATTTCCTCATCTCAAACAATTTGAAACAAAAGCCAACAACAATGGTGGGTATACCACAACAAAAAATGTCAATGTCTCAATAACTTGTCATGTGCCCTTGAGCATCAATTACAGATTCGGCAAGATGGCGGCGCGCGATGGTGCAGCGGCTCTTTGCTCTTCAGTCAGTGTTATACTTTACGTGTTTTGTGCAGTTATTCTCTGTCAGTGTGTTGCGGATTATGTCTACAGCAACAAGGACTTAATCGAGATTGGATTACAGTACAACTCGTCTGTTACGAGAGCTTTCCATGAGACTCATAACATCCCGGAGGAAATAGCCAGGCCAGCCGGCGGTCCGTGGATTGTTGGCGGGGGATACAAGCGACGCAGGCGGCGTCGGGAGAGGAAGCAGAAGCGGGGGTGCCGGTCAGGCCTGCTAGCCCGGCTAAGGAAACTCCCACACAGACCTCCGCTTCCGAGCCTGTTCCTCACCAATGCCAGATCCATCGTGCATAAAATGGACGAGCTGGAACTCAGCATTGCATCCGACAACTACATCAGGGATTGCAGTGTTATGATTATCACCGAGTCCTGGCTACACCCGCTCATCCCCGACTCCGCCGTGCAGCTAGCAGGACGCGCTAGCTACCGGCAGGACAGAGACAAGAGCACCGGTAAGAGCAGAGGGGGAGGTCTGTGTATCTATGTGCATAATGACTGGTGTACCAACGGCAGGATAGTGGCTCAGCATTGCTCACCCGATTTGGAAGCCCTGTCGGTTCTTTGCAGACCTTTTTACCTGCCACGAGAGCTAACCGCTGTATCTGTGACTGCTGTGTACATCCCCCCAGATGCTAGCATTAGCACCGCTCTGGCTCATTTGCATGTTATAATCAACAAACTGCAGCACGACCACCCAGAAGGTGCTCACATTGTAGCCGGGGACTTTAACAAGGCATCTTTAAAAACTGTCCTACCCTGCTTCTATCAGCATGTCAAATGTGCCACCAGAGGGGAAAAAACGCTGGACCATGTTTATTCTAACATCAAGCAGGCATACAGAGCAATCCCCCTCCCACATCTGGGCAAGTCCGACCACATTCAACTGTTTCTGATCCCTGCATACATCCCCCTGAGAAGGAAAACCAGACCTTGCACTAAAAATGTCACAGTCTGGCCAGAATCTGCCCTTGCTCAGTTGCAGGATTGTTTTCAACACACTGAATGGGACATATTCTCACAGAATGACTTGAATGACCACACAGAGACTGTGCTGGATTACATCACATATTGCATTAGCAATGTCACAGTCAAAAAACGGGTGAGAACATTCCCAAATCAGAAACCCTGGATGACAAATGAGGTTAAAAGACTGCTGAGGAAACGTAACTCTGCCTTCAGATTGGGGGATAAAGAACTGTACAGCTCTGCTAGAGCCGACCTGAGGAGGAGCATCAGGAAGGCGAAGGAGGCTTACAAGAAGACAGTGGAGGAGCACCTGGCGAATAAAGACCCTCGCAGAATGTGGCAGGGAATACAACAGCTGACGAACTACAAAGGCAACACTGTCAGCAGCACCAGCCACGCCGACGCCTCACTGGCAGAGAAGTTAAACCACTTCTTCTCCAGGTTTGAGGCTGAGAGACCTGCAACAGACTCGCCACCTGCTCTCCAAGCTTCCACCAGCCACACACTCACCCTGCAGGAACATCAGGTGAGACGTGTGCTGAAGGCAGTCAACCCTCGGAAGGCAACTGGACCTGATGGAGTGCCAGGCAGGGTCCTTAACTCCTGTGCTGACCAGCTCACTGGGGTTTTCACCAGGATTTTTAACACCTCCCTGCAACAGGCCACTGTACCATCCTGCCTGAAATCCAGCACCATCATCCCGGTGCCAAAGAAGACGGCTTCAAACGACCTCAACAGCTACAGGCCAGTAGCGCTGACACCGGTCGTTATGAAATGCTTCGAGAAACTGATCTCACAGCACATCAAATCCAGCCTCCCTGCCACTTTCGACTCTCATCAATATGCATACAGGTCAAACAGGTCCACTGAGGACGCCATCGTCACAGCAACACACACCGCTCTGAGTCATCTGGAGCACCGCAGCACCTACGTGAGGATGCTCTTTGTGGACTTCAGCTCCGCATTCAACACCATCATCCCAGACATCCTCACAGACAAGCTGCTTCACCTGGGCCTCTCCACCTCCATCTGCTCATGGATCAAAGACTTCCTCACCAACCGCTCACAGGTAGTCCGACTGGGACCCCACCTCTCCTCCACCATCAGGCTCAGCACCGGCGCACCACAAGGGTGCGTTCTCAGCCCTCTACTCTACTCCCTCTACACCTACGATTGTACTCCAGCTCACCCGTCCAACACCATCATTAAGTTTGCCGATGATACGACAGTCATCGGTCTCATTACTGAGGGTGACGAAGGGCACTACAGGGAGGAGATTGAGGGACTGACAGCGTGGTGTCAAAACAACAACCTGGGACTGAACACCACAAAAACCAAGGAGATGATCATTGACTTCAGGAAGAAGCAGAAGACAGAACCTCTGCCACTCCTGATCAATGGGACCTGTGTGGAAAGAGTCAACACCTTCAGATTCCTGGGCGTCCACATCTCCGACGAACTCACATGGACTTACAACACCACTGCCATCATCAAGAAAACCCAGCAGCGTCTCCACTTCCTGAGGCTGCTGAAAAGGAACAACCTGGAGCAGAAGCTGCTGGTGACTTTCTATAACTCTGCTATAGAAAGTATCTTAACATATTGCATCACGGCATGGTACGCAAACTGCACTGAGGCAGAGAAAAAGGCACTGCAGAGAGTGATCCGCTCTGCGGAAAAGATCATCGGATGCCCCCTGCCCTCACTGAACAGTATTGCCTCCACCCGGTACCTCAGCAGAGCAAATAAAATAATCAAGGACTTCTCACACCCAGGTCATGAACTTTTTCACCTTCTCCCCTCAGGAAGGAGATACAGACAGATCAAAACCCGCACATCCAGACTCAGAGACAGTTTCTTTCCCACAGCCATCAGAACACTTAACAGTCACACATGAACTGCCTCTCTCATCATCACATGCACTTTACACTGCCAGTTTGCACTTTATACTGATGCACCTTTAACTGTCCCTGTTGTTGCTGCTGTTGTCACTATGTTGTTTTATACTGTTTTTTTTTTTTTTTTTTTTTTTTTTTTTTTTTTTTTTTTTTAACTATTTATTTATTTCTCTTATTTATTAATTTTATACATTGTTCTGAAGTAGCAATCCTCATTTTCGTTGTAACTTGTTGTGCAATGACAAATAAACTCATTCATTCATTCATTCAGCTTGACAACGACGTCTCATGCTGTTCACAAGTCGACTTATTGTCTGCTGAGGCATGGCATCCCACTCTTCTTGAAGGGCGGCCCTCAGGACATTGAGGTTCTGGGGTACAGAGCTCCAGCCTCTACACGGCGACTCAGCTGATCCCATAGGTTTTCTATGGGATTCAGGTGTGGAGAAAGTGCAGGCCACTCCATCTGAGGTAACCCAGTCTCCAGCAACCGTTCCCTAATGATACGACCTCAATGAGCTGGAGCATTGTCGTCCATGAAGATGAAATTAGGCCTGTGTTGTTCATGCAGGGGCACAATGACTGGATTAATGATGTTATTCAGGTAGTATGGGCTTGTCACTGTACCATTCACAAAGTGTAGGGCAGTTCTGTACTGACTAGACACACCTGCCCACACAGTAACACCACCACCACCAAAGGCTCGTCTGGTGACAACAGTGGCTGATGCATAGGGCTCTCCTTGACGTCTCCAACATTGTTGGCGGCCATCATTTCTGCTCAACATGAATCGGCTTTCATCAGAGAACAGCACTGAGGCCCACTGGTCCCCCGTCCAGCGTAAATGCTCCCTGGCCCATGCAAGACGATGACACCTGTGCCTGGTGGTGTGGTCAGGTACCCTTGCAGGTCATCTAGCACGCAGACCATGCTGATGTAAACGGTTTCGAATGGTCTGACATGACACTTGGGTGCCTCTCACCTTCCTTAAATGTGCCTGGAGTTGAGTGGCATTCATCATCCGGTTCCGCAGGGCACTGTTCACAATGAAGCGGTCATCAGTGTGGGATGTGGCCAAAGGATGTCCACTTCTATGCCTTTCTGTGACTCTTCCAGTCTCTCTGTATCTCTGTTGCAACCTGCTGATGACACTCTGTGACACTCTAAGCTCAGTGGCCACTTCCGTCTGAGAACATCCTGTTTGAAGCCTCGCAATGGCGAGGTGCTGCTGATCAATTGTTAGGTGTCGTCTTGGTCTCATGATGTCAAAATGTGAACAGCATGATGAGGAGGACTGTTTAAATACCAATTCTAATTGAACCAGGAAATTTATTGGTCGATTCAAACACCTGTTGTGAATTTTGCCGTTAAACTCCTTGTTAGAGAACAGCAACTTGTGCAAAAAGTACTGAAACATTGAACAGTTGGACATGTGCATTCAAAAGTTTACAGAAGGTCACATTAAGTTCACCTGTAAAGGTTATAATGCATTTTAGGTTCATCCTGAAATTTCACCCGAAAGCCGAATATCCCTAACTTTTTGTGAGTAGTGTATATATACATACACTATATTACCAAAAGTATTCGCTCACCCATTCAAATGATCAGAATCAGGTGTCCTAATCACTTGGCCTGGCCACAGGTGTATAAAATCAAGCACTCAGGCATGCAGACTGTGAAACAAGACATTTGTGAAAGAATGGGCCGCTCTCAGGAGCTCAGTGAATTCCAGCGTGGAACTGTCATAGGATGCCACCTGTGCAACAAATCCAGTCGTGAAATTTCCTCGCTCCTAAATATTCCACAGTCAACTGTCAGCTCTATTATAACAAAATGGAAGCGTTTGGGAACAACAGCAACTCAGCCACGAAGTGGTAGGCCACGTAAAGTGACGGAGAGGGGTCAGCGGATGCTGAAGCGCATAGTGCAAAGAGGTTGCCGACTTTCTGCACAGTCAATTGTTACAGAGCTACAAACTTCATGTGACCTTCAGATTAGCCCAAGTACAGTACGCAGAGAGCTTCATGGAATGGGTTTCCATGGCCGAGCAGCTGCAGCCAAGCCACACATCACCAAGTGCAATGCAAAGCGTCGGATGCAATGGTGTAAAGCACGCCGCCACTGGCCTCTAGAGCAGTGGAGATGCGTTCTCTGGAGTGATGAATCACGCTTTTCCATCTGGCAATCTGATGGACGAGTCTGGGTTTGGAGGTTGCCAGGAGAACGGTACATTTCAGACTGCATTGTGCCGACTGTGAAATTTGGTGGAGGAGGAATTATGGTGTGGGGTTGTTTTCAGGAGCTGGGCTTGGCCCCTTAGTTCCAGTGAAAGGAACTTTGAATGCTTCAGGATACCAAAACATTTTGGACAATTCCATGCTCCCAACCTTGTGGGAACAGTTTGGAGCGGGCCCCTTCCTCTTCCAACATGACTGTGCACCAGTGCACAAAGCAAGGTCCATAAAGACATGGATGACAGAGTCTGGTGTGGATGAACTTGACTGGCCTGCACAGAGTCCTGACCTGAACCCGATAGAACACCTTTGGGATGAATTAGAGCGGAGACTGAGAGCCAGGCCTTCTCGACCAACATCAGTGTGTGACCTCACCAATGCGCTTTTGGAAGAATGGTCAAAAATTCCTATAAACACTCTCCTCAACCTTGTGGACAGTCTTCCCAGAAGAGTTGAAGCTGTAATAGCTGCAAAAGGTGGACCGACATCATATTGAACTCTATGGGTTAGGAATGGGATGGCACTTCAGTTCATAGTATGAGTAAAGGCAGGTGAGCGAATACTTTTGGTAATATAGTGTACACTCTCTCTCACACATACACACACTCACACACACTATAATCAACATTATTTTTAACTTTGTGTGGAAATAAAAATTAAAAAAAACTCTCCCTGACAAGAACGTTAGGTAGTAACAAAAAATAATAAAACAAAAAATCACAGTTTGATCGTAAAAAATTTTAAAATTAAAAAAAGAAAGTTATGTTGAGTATGAAAACTCTTGTTCATTGCATTTTACTTAGTACTTCATAATTGCCTACAGCATGTGTTGTATTCATTGTTGCACTTGAGAATATTCATGTTCTGTGTCTATAAAAAACTTGTTCTGTAAATTGTGTTTACTATTGTGATCAAAAACATTGATCTGAAGCTCAATTCTGAGGCTGTTCTGTAAATAGTTTTCTAATAAACAATAAATATAGCAACTTCTGATAAGCCCCACCCATTTCCGATCAAATAACACCCACTTCCAGTTTAAGCCCTGCCCACTCCGGGTACGGATATGGATAATGTAGATAGTTGAACAGATACAGATACAGATAGTGGTGTCACTCATACCTAACTTACACAAATGTTGGTTACAGTCACCATTATAAACAGTACCTTGGCTGTAACAACTTGTTCAGAAACTTTGCCGGCTCATTCCACGTGCCATCACCCACTGCAGAATGTCAATCTGAAATATCGGTCATAGGCTTAGTGACCGATGTTTTAAAAAATGCCATATTATATTCACTTGGCACATGCCACATACCTGAGCCAGTGAATCAGGAAACCATACAGCTACCGAGGCACACCAGGAAACAGCCGAAGAGACTGACTTCAGTTCACATGATAGGCTAAGTATTGTCACTGCGAGTCAGAACGCCATGCATCAAATGAAGCACAACTGGAAACAGCAGAAGAGAAAGACTGTGCTAAGTCTATGGGTATTTATTTCCAGGGACAGGTGTGAGAACACACTCTGTTGGCTTAAATTGAAACTTCAACACTGATTCTTTATATCTGTTTTTTACACACTAATAAAAGAACGTTCATGCATATTATGTCCCTTTTCTGTCTTTCACTCTCACTTAAAATCTTACACTTTGTACCTTTAAAGGACCATATCAATGTCTGTTTCTGACTTTACTGCAACTACTTAAGAAACCATGAATTCAGTGTAATTTCAATATTGATTGTAATATGAAGCATAAGTGCGCCATACCAGTTATGTTGAATGTTTGCCCCATTTAGTACAATTTACCTAAATTTTACTTTGCAACAAACAATTTTGCTAATCATTAGGGGTTCTAAAAATTTCAAATATGAGGGCTTCTAGTTTAGTTATTTTCGCAGACCAGGCGAGGTGGAGGCACAGCACACCTGCGCTTCGCCAACTGGGTGTGGCCAGGTGGATTTTGCAAGTTTGGCACGCCGTGAACACTGGCGCAGATACTCCTCTTTCCCACCTCCGTCCTTCCTACCGGCAGAGGGGGGAGAAAAGGCGTGGAGTGGGTTTGACACAGCCGATTCACATTAAACCAATCAAATGAGCCCCTGTCCTCACCTTTAAATGCACTGCGCGAAGGCGCAATGAAACTGATGTGTTGGTCCGGGAGGTACAAGCTCGCAGTAACCAAACGGAACTGCAAGCAGACTTCTACGGGCCAATAATGTAAAGGCAGCCTGGGAGGAGGTAACCGCAATTGTAAATGCATGTTGCCCGGACACACTGAGAACCGTAGCCCAGTGCAAAAAACGGTTCAATGATGTTAGATGCTGGGGCATGGCCACCGGGATGGCTGGGGGTGGCACCGGCTACCCCTGGAATAAGATTGGCCACCCCCACCGGTCGGCATCAGGTGGGCCGACCGCGGCACTGGCCCAAGAGTACCTTGCTGCAGGCAAGATGGCGGACATGGGCGCCACCATACATCCAATCCATACCGGAAGTCCATACCGGAAGTTTCTTCTTCGTGTAATTTATGGTCCATACCGATGCCGGAAGTCTCAAGTGGAAGTCTCAAGCGGAAGTTAGTTAATCGCTACTCCAACCAAAAATAAAAATAAAAGCATAAAAAACACAAACTTTTACAAATAATTCTACGGATTTTTTGGCAGTTACATGTTTATCGTAAACGTATAATTGACAAGTTGTTTTTTTTATAACTTTATTTAGTCATCTGAAAAATACAACATTTAAGGCACCATTTGTATATCCATTATCCAAAGTTGAAACAGCTTTCAGACAAAGAAAATAGAACAATAATAATAATAATTAAAAAAAAAAACAACAACAGAAAAGGAAAGCCAAAGGTGTGAGAGTCTTAATCTAGGAGGGTAAACAAATCCATTAAAGAAAAGAGTGTTCGGGCGTTTTTGTTAGACATGTAATATACAGATTTTTAGAATAATTTGAGATTATTTATCCATCCGCTGATGTGGGGAATTGACTAGTTATTTTGACTCCGCAAGTTTATAGGCTACTGTAAAACTCAGAAGTTAGTAAGCCTACACTAATCACTAAGTTTTAATGTTAATGTGTCAAGAATATAACTTTAATAACAATGTTATAAATACAAATGTGAATATTATGTTTGTGTGGTGGTGGTGGGTCCACCCTCACACACACACACACACACACACTCTCAATAGGACTGAATAATAGCTAATATTGAATAGACTGAATTCTCATATTAAATAAACTGAGGATTAATAAAATGAGAATTAACACACTAAATTAACTGAGGACTTTCAGATTAGGCAGCAGTTGCAACATGCACAGTCACAACAAATGTCATACTTACTTTGACATTAATATTATTTTTAATTTAACAAAAAAAAAAAAAAAAAAGCCATTGTAAATCATTGGTGGTACTGCCCAGACATTATGCATTGATCATATGATCCTTCCTTTATCTCCTGGATCACAGATTACCTGACAGGAAGGCCAGTTTGTCAGGTTGGGGAACTGTGCTGTCTGAGCCACCTCTTTTTCTTAAGGAAGCTCAGATCTCTTGACATGTGTACTAAGATGCTGCAAATGTTTCATCAGTCTGTGCAGTCTTTTATGCTGCAGACTGCTGGGGAGGAAGGAAAATTGTTGTAGATTCCTGGTGTATTAATCTGCCTCTGGAGCAAATATCACTCAAACACTGCACAGACACAGCTCCCCATACATTGTTTGTTCAAAGGCAGAGAAACACCTTAGCAAAATGACTTCAATCCTACTGGTCATATTTTCACCCACCAGGGATCTTCAGGGATGAGCGGGGGCATCATGGGCAACATAATGGCCCCCAGACATTTGTTACTGCAACAGAACAGGTATTTCCTGGGTCTACAAATGTGTTCATGATCAGGTTTAGCTATTAAATGAATGCAACAATTACATTTTCCTATTGTCAGTCTTCTGTTAATGCTATTTTATTTCTGGAATCCAATAAAACACAATATTACACTATCATACTGGCAATAACAACTTGACTTGGAGTTCTCTTTTTTGTAATAACCCTTTATTTGTAAATAAATATGCCATTGGGCTAACATTGACTTTTAGAGTTGCCAACCGTCCCTTAAAATACAGAATTGTCCCGTATTTGACAATGAAATGGTGCGTCCCATTTTGAATTGATACGGGACGGGGTTTGTCCGTATTTCTGAGTTGTCTTGAACTTAAACTTATTTTCGATGCAAACTGACATTCGTTTCCACAGAGTTTGCGTTCAAAACCGTAATCTACATAGCTGCAGGCAATACCATTGCGCAACCCATTCACAACAACTGCGTACTGGCTGCGTAGCTTGCGTAGAGTACACTCTTAGAAATAAAAGTGCTAACTAGAACCATATATGGTTCTTCGGCTTGTCCCCATAGGAGAACCCTTTTTGGTGCCAGGTAGAACCTTTTATAAAGGTTACATCTGGAACCCTTTTGGAGGGTTATACCTAGAACCGTTTGTGAAAGGTTCCACCCAGAACCCCCCATGAGAGGTTCTACAAAGAACCCTTACTGGAGGTTCCATCCAGAACCATTCCACCTTCATAAGGTTTCATCTAGAACCCATCCAGGGAGTTCCACCAAGAACCCTTTCATATTTCAAGAGTTTCACCAATAACCATTTTCTGAGGGTTCTATGAAGAACCATATTGTATTCTACAGATCAGGCAAAACAATTATTTCATTACTTATACTATATTGTGGTTGTTTATAATGTTGAGATTGAGGACACATTCAAACAATTTTAATGAGAATTTTTCTTTTATTTAAAAAACTTGGAACAATGTTGGATAAGGAGGGGAGACTCTCTGAGGACAGTCCAACAGAAGAGGAGAGGCTTTGTAGGTCCGAGGGGAAAACAAGTCAAAAGTGAGCATAGGTCCTGTGGAATCAGCAACATGACGATAGGACTCAGGCCTGACGCATCATACTGTAATTATGCATCATAATCACATCATGTAATCTCCAGCAATGGTGTGTGACCATTTTGTGATCAGCCTCAACAAGGAATTGTGCCTTCATCTCCCACAGACGCTGAAAGGAGGGACAAAAATATATTAGCTCCAAATACGTGATTATCATAAATGCAGTAATAGACATGAAATTAAATATGATCAATTCAACTATTTTAGGAAGCCCCAGTGCTGGAAACTTTTCAATGATTTCCTCAGCCTTGGCATTTGCCATGAAGGTTTTTCAGTAAGCACGTGTTTGTCTCATTCCCTCCTTTAATGATTTCTCATCTGGGTGTACTTTAAGCATCTTTGTAGACATATTTTGGATATGAGCTTGAATGGTCCTTTCATCCTCTCCAAAGTCTCCATCTTCCTGAGCCTATGATGCATGAAAAATGACACAACAATATGGTAAGAGGTAACCACTAAGATGAGGTGTACATGATCATTTTTTAAAAAGTATGCTTAAGTTATATGTTGTTTCCAAAGACGTACAGCGGGCCTGGTTATGTAGAAAAGCTGGCTTGGTTGACCCGGAGTATGGCGCTTCTTTCCAGATCCTGCCACAGAAAAGTTTGGACACATTTGTTGCACCATTGAGTCACCAATAAGGGGTCGCCTTTCCTTTTTGAACTTGTTAGAGACTCACGTAAATCATCCTACAACCAAGAGAGGAATTGTTTACTTAAGGGGATAGTGCAGTCGAAAATGAGATGATTGTTGACCTCAGTATTGTCCAGATTTGTCAACATCAAGCCATTTTGTAAAATACACCTATACAGTAAAAGATAGACACACTCATGTGAACATTAGGTGAATGCATTTTCTTTTTATTATATATTGAGATACAGTATGTACAGTAGCTATATCTATACAATTAAGATATGCAAACATACATTAACAGACTCATTTTGTGCTTACTCACATGTCCTGAACCAATTTTCTCCCGCATGAAGGGACATCTGCGTATGAGCAGGCTTAAAATCTCTTTATATTGTTTTGCTGAGGGATACCTTGGTTGGGGAGAGAAATAATAGAATAAGTTGAACATGTTGTCTTAAAGTGCCATTATATGGAGTATAATCTCAATTTAAAGCTACAATGTGGAGTAGTTTTCCATAATAATGATAAAAGTAACCCACATTGTTTGGCTGCTGAGGATGTCATACAGTGACAGATCATTTCTCCGAGGGGACAAAAGTTGTGGATCCTTTGCCTCAAGTGTATCTTTTAATGCTTTGAGGAAAGCAAACTGACCCAGTGAAGCAGGTCCAGCTGTTTGCTCATCATGAGGTCTTTGTAATATGGAAAAATGCAAGAATATGTTAGACCGAGCTGTGTGAAATAGTAATGAACAGACTGTAACTAGTAGAGAAATAAAGTTTCCCCCACAAATGACCAGAATTACAGTATCTTGACAGCATTTTACCTGTTCCAATTTCTTGTTGTTGTTGACAATGATGATGATGGCGATGATGATGATGACTTCAACTGCTCGAGATGCTTGAGGAATTGTGCTTGTTTTTTTAATGATGGGATTAATCTCTCTGACATCCTCTCAGAGAGAATTTCGAGGGTTGCGCCATCAATATCATTCTCTTCAAAACAAAAAGGAATACAAGTTATTAAGTTATAACCCTCTTGCTCAAGCCAGTGGCACACTTCAGTTGTTGTTCAAGCTGTGTAACTCATTCTACAAAAAAAAAAAAAAAAAAAAAATGCATGCATTAAAATAGTCCATCTTTCACCATAAAAAGTCCTTAGCTAGAGTCAAGCTTGCTGAAATAAGAAATCAGATTTAGCTTACCTTAATTCTCTGAAGTTTTTGATCTTCTGTCACTTCAGTCTGGCCTCAAACCACAGTAATCACTATTGATGTGTCACACCTGTTTTGCTGAGAAGGGCAGACCATGTGACGCAATCCACATTAAAACCAGCTATTAGCTCCCACATGGCCATTGGCAGGGTAGCCAGCTCCTTGGCCTGGCACACTGAACCTCAGCCTTTCCTCTGGGAGATCGGGGTTCAAGTCCCGACATTATCATCCCACCAGCGCCTGCACTATCCATACTCAAGGAAAAATAGATGAGGATGGTTAACTGCCCACTCTCCAAAAAGAAAATAAATATATTTTATCTTTCGATGGCTCATGAGCTCCTCCCTCCAGAGGTTGTAGTTGCATAGCATAACAATATAGCATGGTGGCTCAGTAGGTAACAGCATAGCAGTGCTATTTTGAAGATTGAGGGTTCAAGACAGGATAGAGGTCTATTCAACATGTATTGTTTAATTACATAGCAGTGGTGGATGAGCGGTATCACATTTATCTTTTACATGGGAGAGCAGGGTTCAAGACTCAGTGCTGGTACCCTGTTTAAGTGTCTTTTCAACAGCAAAATTCTCCCTGGGATGATTATATTTGTTTATTTGCCTCTTTATTGAGCAAGTTTAATTACATTAATGTAGGATGTAGGGTGAGGATCTTATACCCATGCTTTCAACAATACTTGAAGAACTCTTTCCTCCAAAAAGGGTTCTCTGGATCAAAACGGTTCTTACCAGAACCTTTAGTTTTACAACCCTTGAAAAACCCTTTCTTCAAAAGAGGGTTCTTCAGAAGCAAATGGTTCTGGGTAGAACCTGAGCCCCTCATGAAGAACCCTTTTGGAACCCTTATTTCTAAGAGTGTAGATTGTGGTCTGACCTGCCCAGCAGGGGAAGGGGAGAGGAGCTGTATGCGTCCTTCACGTTGGCATACAGCAGGTCCAGTGTCTTCTCCACCCTGGTGTGGCAGTTCACAAACTGTGTGAAGCTGGGTAGTGTTTTGTCCATGGTGACATGGTTTAAGTCACCCGAGATGGCAATGAATGCACTCGGGTGTTGAGTCTGTAACCGGGCTATGGCGGAGTGGATGACGTCACACGCCGTGGTCGGGTTGGCGGACGGAGGAATGTACACAGTCACCATAACAACATTAGAAAACTCCCGCGGCAGATAATATGGACGGAGACCAACAGCAAGAAGTTCAATGTCCGGGCTACAAATGCGCTCTTTCATAGTGATGTGCATAGGATTGCACCACTTGTTGTTTACGAGAACAGCAAGCCCACCTCCTTTCTGCTTACCACTCCCGGCGCAGTCCCTGTCTGCCCGGACAGTCTGGAAGCCACTGATGGAGACGTTGTCGTCGGGGATCTCCTGGTGCAGCCACGTCTCCGTAAAGCACATAAGACTACACTCCCGGTACTCCGACTGACTCCTGGCTAGCGCTGTTAGCTCATCCATCTTTTTAGCCAGCGATCTCACGTTGCCCATGGTGACGGTGGGGAGACTCGGTTTGTACCTCTTAAATCCGTGTATCATTCGTTCTTTCTATTTTCAACTGCCAATCAAAAATTAAAAAATGAAAACGTGACTGGTTATTTTGTTATTTGTTTTTTAATCTAATACAAAAATCCAAAATATGCCTGGTTTTTCATAGTTCAATTTTAGGCTCGGATCAAAAATACGAAATGGAAAAACGGGAATCAGGACTGAATTTGATTTTATTATTTAATTGGTCCGGTTTACGTGACCCGGAAATTTGGTAATGAGCAGTAGCTTGCTAACAGCCATGCTTGCTAGCCACCACGATCCATCACAGCAGCCAGGAGCATTAAGTCCCACCACCCTGATCACCGCCCCTATGGATAACTATTACGTGTTGTTTAGAGTAAGCGTGTCACTCTAAAAGAAGAGGACATGACAACCGAAAAAATCAGCAGGATTTTCCAGGTATATATTTTCACAAAGAACCATGGCCAGGTTTCTCAGATCCGTTAAGAAGAGCGCTGAGCTTCTTAACAATAGCTCCGGGGTCCGTTTCATAAAGCAGGTTTAGTGAAAACTCTGAGTCTGTTAACCCTGAAATGAGGGAAACTCTGAGTTTTCTGTTTCACAAAGGGAGGTAACTCAAAGCAGAGAAAGAGGGGTAACTAGCCTGTTTCACAGAGGGAGGTAACTTAAGCTCTCAGTCAGTTACCACAGTAACAGACTCCATGAAACTAACCTGGTCGGGACCAGGTTTTCTCATGAAACCTCGAGTTTCTCTCTGTGTCCGCCCTCTTTCAGCCACACACCATGTTTAACTTCCTCATTCTTTCAGTCAGCATGCGAGTTTTGGCATGGTGTATTAGTTCTGCTGTCTGTTACTGAAAAAAAAAAATAATCAAAAAACAGTCAGTAGGCCTTTATTAGAAGTCCATCGTGAAACGGACCCCCGGAGACCTTCTTAACCGATCTGGGAAACCCGGCCCTTTTCTGTGAAATTGCACTCTACCTTCCACCACAAAACGTAGCCTAGTCTACATTTTTTACATAAACCTCTCGCTCCACTTTTTCAAAGGTTCATGGCTCCAGTCTCTATATCACTGATGATACCAATGTTGCAATATTTCCTGGAAATGATGGCCACTTCAGTACTATTGACCTCATGGCGAAGGGGCATTATGAGGTGCATGGTGAGAGTGACGATGTGGGGGAGCCATCTAGTGTGCCTGTCTGTGGACCATTCAACCCTACCCGCTTCTCCTTCCGCCGCCCACCCAGTGCTGCTGCAGGCTCTGCTTTAACTGCAAGGCCCTCTCCAAGAGCACCTGTGGCGAAGGCATTTCAAAGGTGACCAAATATGAGAGTGTCTGTCAGTCAGTCAGTCAGTCAGTCAGTCAGTCAACCATAATTGCCGTGAATTTGATGTACTGTCTATATTACAAGAATTTACAATGAATTTAAAAAAAACAACTATTTCCATTTTCAGGACCGTCTTCATTGTTGATGTTGTGGATGGCAGATTGGAAACGAGCAAAACCCTGACAGTTAGATTCTCGGAATTTGAGGCTTCTGTCATGGGCATCACAAATAAAATAAATGATGCTCTAGAGGACTCGGTCATCCTTACTGATGGTCAGGGAAACCAGATCTTGGACACAGAGGGAACAAGAGGTAAATAAGCAAATAAAATGAATATTTATAACCCTCTGGTTTTATCAAAACACCTTTTTCTGAAAATTGTATACTTTATGTATTACTAAATAAAGTGTTTTCTTTTCAGGATCAGCGTTTTGGAAACAAAATGCGAGAAAGGTTTGTGCTGTGAAGGAAGGAGATTTGCAGCAGTTACAAGGAAGCAAAAAGAGGAGACTGAGGTATGTAAAGCACTGATTAGCATTTTTTTGTCAGTCATCATGATGACATATTTGTATGGCTATTCTCCTCAATCAACAAGTGAAGAGGACCTTCTTTGTGAGTTTTTGCTAATATAAACCATTCAAGCCTGTAATTTCCATTGCACAAGAGTTAGCATCATTATAATTGCATTAACTGATAGACTTTTAGTAATTATTATGATCAATGGAAGTTGGAGTTATTGCATTTAGAATGCTGGATTTGAAATATGACACAGGCACCAGGACTATACAACTGGTTACAATGATTGCATTTGTAGTGGTAAGGATTTTGTTGAGACCAAGTATGTTATAATATGTATATTTTGCCTGTTTTTCAGTCGGCGAGATGATAATGGTCTAGATGCGGTGTTAGATACAATTGAAAAGGTGGTCCTGGCAGCCCAGGGTCTTCAGGAGGTGTCGGCTACAATTAAGGAGCTGGCAAACCTGGCAAGTTCCAACCGAAGAACAACAGTGTCCTTGACAGAGGCTGAAGCAGCAGCTATCAGAGATGCCTTTGCCTGTGTTGTCTGCAAGGGTACGACGCAACATAAATAATGTGACCACTTATACAATTACTGTGTTTTTTTTCTATACATTTATTTTCTGAATCAAATTTGCAGGTCCAGTGGTTGAGCCAATGGTTTCATCATGCTGCCATAGCATTGTTGGCTGCCAGAGATGTGTTGAACAATGGCAGGAAAATTCTGCATTTTGCCCAAAATGCAGAGCAGATGATTTTGACATCAATACACAAAAACTCACCGGACTGTCAGATGCACTGGCTGCACTGGGAAACATACTGTGCCAGTAAAACTGGACAATATGTAGTTTTGCTCATGCTGTTCTGCATTGTTCAGCTTTTGTTCTCTTGATATGTTTTAACATATGCATAAGCACTTTTGACTTTAAAAAATATTTGTGCATCTTCATAGTGTTATTTGGGCAAAATCATCTTTCAGTGTTGTAAGAGCCAAAGCTTTTGTTCTCTTGATATGTTTTAACATATGCATAAGCACTTCTGACTTTAAAAAATATTTGTGCATCTTCATAGTGTTATTTGGGCAAAATCGTCTTTCAGTGTTGTAAGAGCCAAAGTACCTCATATTTGGACTATTTCATGTTGTATATTGTATGTTTTTTATGCTGTTATTTGTGTTCCAGCTGAGTTTAAAGCTAAACTAATTCGAAGTCAACAAAAACAAATATTTTGCAATATTTTTCTATTTTTCTATTCTAACTATTTGCCAAATTATTCAATTTACAACTTAGGGACATGGCAGCTTGTAACATTAATCAATAACTACATCCATGTTTTTCAATACATAAAAAACAGACCAAATGGTCACCTTATCCAGTTACTCAAAAACACAGCAGACTGCGAGAAAGCACAACTAAAACAGTTTATTTTTTCAGACATATCTTGCAGTCACATTCATTAGGCAGATTAAAGCATCTTGGAATGGAGTATCGTTGTTGTTTACAACATGATTAAAAAGAAGAGAGATGTCAGGGTAGTTCTCAGCAAAGCTCTGCTCTGCATGGCATCTGCCCTCTTCAGACGAAAATGGATCTGCTCCAAAAGCAGACTCCCAGGTCAGTGAGGATCCCAAGTCTTGCTCGTACCAGTTTGCCACAACAGAGGCACATGGCAGCAGCTCCTCTGAGACTTACGCTAGGCAGCCACCTGCTGCCAGTTCATTGGGTATTCCACGACCTAAAACATGGAATCAAAGCAATACTGGTTTGGTTGGATGGACTGGGAGTGGAAAAAATTGATCAAAATTTAAGTATAAACTAAAGCTGCAAGCAGTGTTGGACGGGCCCTCGGACCCGTGCCCCGCGTGCCCGTCGGGAACGGTCCATTCACAGTGCCATTCACTCAATCACACACACGCACACACACGCACGCACGCACGCACACACACACACACACACACACACACACACACACACAAAAAGTTCTGGCCCAGTTGCTAGCGGCGCTCCTCCAGCAGATGTCGCCCTAAGCTTGCGTTTGAGTTTCAGAGTGGTTTCTGATGCCTGTCAGTCTTGACCATGAGGCTGAGTGGGGGGAGGGCAGTGGAAGAGAGAGCACAGCAGAGTCCCACCTGTTAAACTAGTCTTCACAGTGGCCGCAAACTTTTTCCAATCCACAGCAAGACCTGCTATTTTTGTAGGAAAATTCGTCCTCTTTCCATCTGCATAGGTTTGGAAGCTGTCAGACTTTTACTTTGGACTGCTGGGGCGTAATTGTCAGGGCAAGTGCCTGTTTATTCACAGCAGGCACACCAAGGTCCATGGGAAAAAGTGGAGGCGCTGGTTGTGGACACTCTGACTTTGAGGCCTTATAAAATCCAAACGGTTCAAATGAATACTGAGCCTTGAAGAACTTTTGTTAAGCACTGTGTCTTCTCTCATGTATTAGCTGTTCAAGCGGATAACATTAACGCTCTGGGAGTTTATAGATTTTCTGCAAAGTGAAAATTTGGGCGAAAACGTGACTTTCAAATGCAAATTGCGGACTTCCTGTTGGTTTTAGGTGGGGGGCACGAGCACGAAAAATGTCGGGCTTTATGAGATCTACGTTTCGGCGCTGGTTTGGTCTTTCTATGACATTCCTGTGGGCCGCAGCGGCTGCCTTTGCGTCCCTAGGTGGCGCTACCGAGCCCATTTTTGCACCTGGGGGGTCCGATTTTTGATTTTATCGAATTTTTTGCTGGACCTGATGTCCGTGCCGAATTTGGTGAGTTTTGGAGCATGTTTAGGGGGTCAAATTAAGCCTCAAAGAGACGTAATAATAATAGCGAAAAAAAAAATAAATTAAAGCTGCAAGCAGCGTTGGTCGGCCCTCGCACCGGTGCCGGTCCGCCACAATGTTTGTTCAGACAATTCATCCATTTTTCACATTTGTAAGGGTATTTTTCGGTGCTTTCAGTTGGAAAGAGTTTTGGGCTTTTATTTTGAAAGGCCCAGGATGTCCTAGTGTGTGAGTGACATGAGTACTGCGCTAATACATGAGTCCTGGCAGCTGTGTCATGATCAGACCAAAATGCAGGCAGACAGAGAAATCCCCATGCAATCCAATGGAAAAATCCATCAAACCCACCCATGTTTGAGGTAACGCCGCTCGGACATCGTGTGAGTTACAGACTTTATTCAAAGTTTAAACGAGGCACAAGACTCGGCTCTATAAATCTTGTATTTACATGATTTTTCTATCTTGTACCGTTTTTGAATTATGGCAGTTTAAGTTTGACTGTTTTCTCTGCTCCCGCTGACGGTTTATAATGGGTGTGTATTGCGGAACTGTCCGTTACCTAGAGTGAGTCACATGACCGGGCAGAGTGCAGAGGAGAGGACACCAGGGTCCAAAATGGTCGAAAAGTCTTCACAGCGGCCACAAACTTGTTCCAATTTAAAAATTAATTTCAGATTTTTGTAGGAATTTTCGTCCTCTTTCGTGTGGCATAATTTTCGAAGCCGTGCGACGTTTACTTTAGATGCCAGGGGCCTAATTAGCGCCAAGTGTGCGCCTCTTCACGCCAAACTCCATGGAAAAAATGACGCCGACGCCCTCGAAGTCGGCAACGCCGACTTCGAGGGCTTATAAGTCCCAAACGGTTCAAATTAATAATAAACCTTTAGCAACTTTTGTTCAGCACTGTATCCTCTTTCATCTATTAGCTTTTTGAGCCACCACGATTTACGGCCTCGGAGGAGATAATTTTTGTGTAACGCACAATTTCGGGCCCGACTTTTACTTTGAAAGGCAAATTGCGGACTTCCTGTTGATTTTAGGTCGGGGGGGCGAGCGCGTGAAATCTCGGCCTTGATGAGACCTACGTTTCGGCGCTGGTTTGGTCTTTCTATCACATTCCTGTGGGCCGCAGTGGCCGATTTAGTGTGCCTAGGTGGCGCTAGAGAGCCCATTTTTGCACTCTGGGGGTCCAAGTTGCCATTTTATCGAATTTTTCACCAGACCTGGGGTGTGTGCCAAATTTGGTGAGTTTTTGAGCATGTTTAGGGGGTCAAATTAAGGGTTATTTGGGCGGAATAATAATAAAAAGAACAAACAAAAAACGAAGCAAAAACAATAGGCCCTCTCTACGATGTAGGGCGAGGGCCTAATTAAAGCTGCAAGCAGCATTGGACGGGCCCTCGCACCCGTGCCCCGCGTATCCCTCATGCCCGTCGGGGACGGTCCATTCACAGTGCCATTCACTCAATCACACTCACTCACACGCGCGCACACACACACACACACACATATGCACGGGCAGGCACCAACACACACACACACGTGCATGCACAGGCGCGCGCGCACACACACACACACACACACACACACACACACATGTGCATGGCACACACACACACACATACACACACACACACACACACACGCATGCACACAGACACACACACACACACACACACTCATTCACTCACTCACACACACACACACACACACATTCATTCACTCACTCACACACAAACACACACACACACACAGCTCTGGCCCAGTTGCTAGCGGCGCTCCTCCAGCAGATGTCGCCCTAAGCTTGAGTTTGAGTTTGAGAGCTGTTTCTGTTCCCTGTCAGTCTTGGCCATGGGGCTGAGTGGGGGGAGGGATAGCCAGCTGCACTGTGTGAACAGAGCAGAGCAGAGAAAAAAAAACAGAGTCCCACCTGTTAAACTAGTCTTCACCGTGGCCACAAACTTTGTCCAATCCACACCATAATATACAGTTTTGTAGGCATTTTCGTCCTCTTTCCATCGGCATAGGTTTGAAAGCTGTCAGACTTTTACTTTAGGCACCAAGGCACCAGGGGCCTAGTGTCAGCCAGGATTCTGCAAGTATTCCCACCAGGGTCCATGGGAAAAAGTGGAGGCACTAGTTGTGGACACTCTGACTTTGAGGGCTTCTGAAATCCAAACGGTTCAAAATTTTACTAATTCCTTCTGAACTTTTGTTAAGGACTATGTCCTCTGTTGTATATTTGCTGTTCAAGCCGATGAAATTAACACCCTGGGAGGAGATAGATTTTCTACAAAGTGCAAATTTGGGCGAAAACGTGATTTTCAAACGCAAATTGCGGACTTCCTGTTGGTTTTAGGTGGGGGGCACGAGCACGAAAAATGTCGGGCTTGATGAGATCTACGTTTCGGCGCTGGTTTGGTCTTTCTATGACATTCCTGTGGGCCGCAGCGGCTGCCTTTGCGTCCCTAGGTGGCGCTACCGAGCTCATTTTTGCACCAGGGGGGTTCAATTTTTGATTTTATCGAATTTTTCGCCAGACCTGATGTGCGTGCCGAATTTGGTGAGTTTTTGAGCATGTTTAGGGGGTCAAATTAAGCCTCAAAGAGACGTAATAATAATAAGTAAAAAAAAAAAAAAAAAACTTTACAAAAACAATAGGGCTTCGCACTGGGACAGTGCTCGGGCCCTAATTAAAGCTGCAAGCAGCGTTGGACGGCCCCTCGCACCCGTGCCACCTCGTGCCCACTTGTGCCCAGTGGCTGTGGCAATAGGCACACACACACACACACACACACACAGACACACGCACACATGCATGCTCAGGCACACACACACACACACATACACACACACACACACACACACACACACAAACATACGCACATGCACGCACAGACACACACACACACACATGCCCGCTCAGACACACACACACACACACACAGTTCTGGCCATGTTGCTAGCGGTGCTCCTCCAGCAGATGGCGCCCTTATCATGTCCTAGTGTGCGCTTGACATGACCTGTCACTCCTTTTAAGGGCTATGTGCATTGGGGGATGTGCCAGCAGCTAGTGTGTGTCAGTAGGGCAGGCAGAGTGCAGAGCAGACCAGAGTCCCATCTGTTAAACAACTCTTCACCGTGGCCACACTTTTTTCAATCCACACCATGATACCGTATTGACCCGAATAAAAGACGACCCTGATTTTAAGACGACCCCTCTTTTTCAAGACCATTTTTTGGAAAAAATACTTTTTATATGGACATTCTGCCAGGAGTGGACTTACCATTAGGCAAAACTAGGCGGTTGCCTAGGGCCCCAAGTTCCTGAGGGCCCCATAAAACTCCTCATACACTTATGGTTAATACAGTTATTACTTATTTGCGCACATGAATTATATTTTTGATTAAAATACTTTTGCTAAAATGCCAGCAGAATGCTTATCATATTATGTGTGTCTCGGGGCCCCTGTTTTGTGTGTTGTCCTCTCATCTCAGAGGGCCCCATGCCTGCCTTTGCCTTGGGTCCCAAATTTCTTAAATCCGCCACTGCATTCTGCAACACCAGCCCATGCTAGCTTTGAACTCAGTGCGGGCTATGTTGAGCTCTGTGGCAGCTTCAAGTGCTTTTTGCTGCATCACAGCCCTCGTAACGGGCAGTCCTTTACTACGTTTCTCATTCACAAAATCGCACACCCTCCTGTCAGTCTCGTTGAATCGACCAGTTTTTGGACCACGAAAAGCCCTTCTCTGGCTGTGGGCATTTTTTAGCTCTTCTTTCTGAGACCGCCACCGTCTCACGTTGCACTCATGGCCAGGGTTAAGGAGTTAAGGGATGTTTATTTACCTCGACAGTTTCGGAGGTAACTTCAGAAAGCGTCCAACTGACAGCCGGAGCGGCATGTCAGCTGGCTTCTACATTCAACTGGGTGGCGGCGCACACCGGCCGGCCCACCTGATACCGGTCGGCACCGCGCCCACCCGGTCAGGTGTGCCGAATCTGACAGGTGTGCGGCGCACACAGACTGCCATATATACCTTTCATCATAAATCAACTTTTGTTTATACGCGGTTGCAGCAGCACAATGGACAGCTACACAGACAACATGGTTGATTATTGATTGCGCGACCCGGCCATTCGCCGGTAATCGCGCTGGGCATTAATCGATTTTGCGGAGGCAGGAGGAAAGTTGCATGATTTACATTGTATCCACGTTCGCCCGCTGCGTGCGTGACCGTGCATGTGCTCGTGCATGAATGCCCGTATCGTGCTGGAGCACACCCCTTCCAACCGTGCCAGAGCGGGGGAAGTGTACTGTATTCAAGCACGGAACATATGCAAGTACAATACATGTGTATTTGCTTAGACCCCCGATATAAGACGAGGGCGTTTTTTCAGGGCATTTTCAATGGAAAAAATATCATCTTATATTCAGATCAATACGGTATATAGTTTTGTAGGAATTGTGGTCCTCTTTCCATCGGCATAGGTTGGAAAGCTGTCAGACTTTTACTTTAGTCACCAGGGGCCTAATTAGCCCCTAGCATGCTGCGTTATTCCCACCAGAGTCCATGGGAAAAAGTGGAGGCGCTGGTTGTGGACACTCTGACTTTGAGGTCTTCTGAAATCCAAACCGTGCGAAATGTTACATAACCTTGAAGAACTTTTGTTAAGCACTGTGTCCTCTGTCATATATTAGCTGTTCAAGCCGATAAAATTAACACCCTGGGAGGAGATACATTTTCTACAAAGCGCAAATTTGGCCGAAAACATGACTTTCAAACTCAAATTGCGGACTTCCTGTTGGTTTTAGGTGGGGGGCACGAGCACGAAAAATGTCAGGCTTGATGAGATCTACGTTTCGGTGCTGGTTTGGTCTTTCTATCACATTCCTGTGGGCCGCAGGGGCTGCCTTTGCGTCCCTAGGTGGCGCTACCGAGCCCATTTTTGCATCGGGGGGTTCCAATTTTTGATTTTATCAAATTTTTCGCCAGACCTGGTGTGTGTGCCGAATTTGGTGAGTTTTTGAGCATGTTTAGGGGGTCAAATTAAGCGTCAAAGTGGCGTAATAATAATAAGAAGAAAAAAACGATACAGATACAATAGGGCTTCGCACTGGGACAGTGCTCGGGCCCTAAAAAAAAAAAAAAATGAAGCAAAAACAATAGGGCTTCGCACTGGGACAGTGCTCGGGCCCTAAAAAGAAACAGTACAAATACAATAGGGCTTCGCACTGGGACAGTGCTCGGGCCCTAAAAAAAAAAAATGAAGCAAAAACAATAGGGCTTCGCACTGGGACAGTGCTCGGGCCCTAAAAAAAAAACGAAGCAAATACAATAGGGCTTCGCACTGGGACAGTGCTCGGGCCCTAATAATCACTTAAGCATACCTGGGATCTTGTGTGCATTCCATGAACGCACCACTCTGTCAAGTCCAATTTGGCTGACTTGACATGTCAGATTTGAGATGCAGAATCAGCAGGTGCACCAGAGCCCGTTTCAGTGGATAGTTCACACGGTTGTTCACCTCTGGCCACAACCTCTCAACTCGCAGGTTCTGTTATAAAGATATTGATAAATATATTGATGAAATTACCCATCATTTATCAGAAGAGAACTTAAGCAACTAAAAGAAAAACATAATACCCATTTTTACTTTGACATGGTGTGATGTTAAAATTTGGGCCCAAAAATGTGACTTAGAATATTAAACCCCTGGTCCTGTTGTAACTGAGTTGCTTATCTCCTGCTAAGTATGAGTCACACATACAAGGAGTTTGACTCCATTTTTACATTACTTTTGATGTAAAACTACCTAATAATAACATGGACAGTAAGGCTTACAAATCAAATCAAGAGATAGATGAGATTATACAAAAGTATGTAGAAATAAGTATGAACACAAAAGCACCAAACAAAACATTACAAGTAAAAAAGTATATGTAGAAGTCAGATGTTAAACTGTAATGTAAACTAATAGTGCAATGTAAATCAATACTGAATGCACATTGGTGATGTACAGTCTATACAGTACATGTCTACAATCTGCATCAATTCATTAAGTGATGCCAGATTTATATAGACTCTGAAGGTGCATGAAGCACCAATAATTTATATTATCTTTCACACAACCCTCACCCTTGTTGATGTGGATTGGAGGTATGGTGTCCTGCTGAGGTTTTGTCTGTATCTTGACAGCGTCTCTTGCATGTAAAGACACAGGTAAAACTCCCTACCATGATCCACCCGAACTTGGTCCCACATGCCGTGGTTCACGACTGCAGATCTGGAATAAAATAATGTTTACGTGACTGCACTGAATTTAGCTAATTCAGTAAGACTATGTATTTAAACTAAAATACAGGACAGAGAAATTATGAAAACAATAATGGTAATTGTAAATATATTCACCTGTATACATCCTCATAAATCACAAGGTTGTTTTTCACTGGCATGGTTGAATGTGCAACAATTTTGCTGCTGTAGCCATCAACACCCAAAACATGAGTAACACCAAACATCCCCAGCTTTTCATTTTGGTCTAAATGAAGTTTATGACCCATAGATTCAGCATGGTAGGGAGTTGGATTTAAATTCCGAGCACCCTGGGGGAAAAATGAAATAAATTAGCACACCATCTTCATTAAAAAAAATGTTAAAATGACAATTGTGTACATATATATTTACAAAAACGACCAATACAAATAGTGTAGTTCCATTAGTTCATTATCCTAACTTTAATTTAGGGGCCATTTCATTAGTTGAACCTGTAAAATTGAGCACAGTATAACACAGTTGTATTGCCATAGATTATATCATTAAAACGATAACTGTTAAGGTTTGATCAACAATGACAAGACAGTTATCCGCGCACAAGTAGGATAAACATATCAAAAGGGGACCCTGTTCTCAGCTGTTTATTTAGTCCCACGCATGAGGTATCTACATAGTTATCAAAATATAAGAATTACCTGACGCCGGAATTCATGATATGGCTGATGTAGCTCTCTTAGGGCTCTTCCGACCCGACCTTCTCCCGCATGCAGTCCCAGTGCAGACAGATAGCCGGTCATCAACTTCCGGCCATATGATGGTCCCGCCTGTCACAGGATTACACATTTACTGATAGTGTTGGCTATATAATATACAATATTTGCAATATATTGTGAAAGCCTTGAATGAAAACTCACCTCATATATAGATTGCATCAAAGCGTTCTCCAGCTCTGCGTCTGACATATGTCTTTTCCTCCTCAGATTATGCAGAGCACAAAATCTTCTGACACTCATTTCCGAGCATTGTAGGATACCCATCTGCTCTAACTCTTGGGATATTTCGGCATGTGTCAAACCGCTGTCGAATAACTCCTTGATAAAAGTAGCGTGTGGTTCCAGTGCCGATCGATCGATAGATGGTGGCGGTGGATGCTAGCAAGGTAAGGTAACGCTCATTACCAAACTTCCGGGTCACGTAAACCCGACCAATTAAATAATAAAATCAAATTCAGTCCTGATGCCCGTTTTTCCATTTCGTATTTTTGATCCGAGCCTAAAATTGAACTATGAAAAACCAGGCATATTTTGGATTTTTGTATTAGATTAAAAAACAAATAACAAAATAACCAGTCACGTTTTCATTTTTAAATTTTTGATTGGCAGTTGAAAATAGAAAGAACGAATGATACACGGATTCTCTTATTCTCCATAAGTCTCCGCTGTCTCCTTCTCGTTTCTCTTCTCCGCTGGTTCTTCTTTCCTCTGCAACCCCGGTGTGTTCTCCTCCAGATCTCCTCGGGGATGTCTGCCGATCTGTTCGCTATGCCGGCCGGCTTCATAGCGATCAGCTGTTCTCTGGTGTAAACAAAGCGGCCGTGTGTTTGCTGCGCCCGGCAGAGTGTAAAAAGTATACACACTGCCAGTAAAAAGACTAAAACTCTCTCCACCAGCATGTTCGGAGAGGGAACGGCTTAGTAGGTAGTAGGAACAAAGTACTAGAGTAAGTAAGTTAAAAAGATAGTTAAAAAATAGGAAAAAGTTAGAAAAACGAGCAGGAGCGCTTGCAACAGGCTGCATGTACGGTCGCACATGCGCACAAAAAAAAAAAAAAAAAAAAAAAAAGTTTTTAACTCTCTTGTTTGTTTTTTTTCTGGTGGAGTGCCTAATTGTTAGCCAACGTTAATGTAACTTAGTCTAAATTAATCACACCCCATAACTTACTACTAGGGACTGATTTTCTTTCTAAATGAGGTTGGCCTGCCACGGAATTGCCTCTTCAGTAACTTCAGGCTACGTTATGATTTCTGTATTAAGGTTGAAGTTTTTAACTTTGCAGTCGGATACATAAGCACATTTAACCCTCTTACACCGCCGACAGAATTCGGCATGCCGACTTTACATAACGATTTCTCCATGACCGCTTATGATATTCAGAAACTTTAAAAAGTGTCTGAAACCGGAGAAGCGGAGCTTTTCCCCTCTACATGGTCCATTACGGTAACTCCATAGTTACTACCAGAGAATCTAGACGGGCTCTGTAACTACTGACAATTCGACCGTCCAATCACAGCCCCCGTCCCCGGTGCGTCACATGGTTGTTATCTGAGCTTCTCAGTACCATACACTATATTACCAAAAGTATTCGCTCACCTGCCTTTACTCATACTATGAACTGAAGTGCCATCCCATTCCTAACCCATAGAGTTCAATATGATGTTGGTCCACCTTTTGCAGCTATTACAGCTTCAACTCTTCTGGGAAGACTGTCCACAAGGTTGAGGAGAGTGTTTATAGGAATTTTTGACCATTCTTCCAAAAGCGCATTGGTGAGGTCACACACTGATGTTGGTCGAGAAGGCCTGGCTCTCAGTCTCCGCTCTAATTCATCCCAAAGGTGTTCTATCGGGTTCAGGTCAGGACTCTGTGCAGGCCAGTCAAGTTCATCCACACCAGACTCTGTCATCCATGTCTTTATGGACCTTGCTTTGTGCACTGGTGCACAGTCATGTTGGAAGAGGAAGGGGCCCGCTCCAAACTGTTCCCACAAGGTTGGGAGCATGGAATTGTCCAAAATGTTTTGGTATCCTGAAGCATTCAAAGTTCCTTTCACTGGAACTAAGGGGCCAAGCCCAGCTCCTGAAAAACAACCCCACACCATAATTCCTCCTCCACCAAATTTCACAGTCGGCACAATGCAGTCTGAAATGTACAGTTCTCCTGGCAACCTCCAAACCCAGACTCGTCCATCAGATTGCCAGATGGAAAAGCGTGATTCATCACTCCAGAGAACGCGTCTCCACTGCTCTAGAGGCCAGTGGCGGCGTGCTTTACACCATTGCATCCGACGCTTTGCATTGCACTTGGTGATGTGTGGCTTGGCTGCAGCTGCTCGGCCATGGAAACCCATTCCATGAAGCTCTCTGCGTACTGTACTTGGGCTAATCTGAAGGTCACATGAAGTTTGTAGCTCTGTAGCAATTGACTGTGCAGAAAGTCGGCGACCTCTTTGCACTATGCGCTTCAGCATCCGCTGACCCCTCTCCGTCACTTTACGTGGCCTACCACTTCGTGGCTGAGTTGCTGTTGTTCCCAAACGCTTCCATTTTGTTATAATAGAGCTGACAGTTGACTGTGGAATATTTAGGAGCGAGGAAATTTCATGACTGGATTTGTTGCACAGGTGGCATCCTATGACAGTTCCACGCTGGAATTCACTGAGCTCCTGAGAGCGGCCCATTCTTTCACAAATGTCTTGTTTCACAGTCTGCATGCCTGAGTGCTTGATTTTATACACCTGTGGCCAGGCCAAGTGATTAGGACACCTGATTCTGATCATTTGAATGGGTGAGCGAATACTTTTGGTAATATAGTGTATATATAAGTAAAGTAACCTTGAAGTTTACCTGAGTATACTCAAAAATGGGCCAAATCAGGGTACTTTTAGTATAAGTATACTTTGTAAGTATACTAACTAGTACATATGTAAGTACACTACTAGTACATAAATACAAGTATACTTGGTAAGGAAAGTATACTTGATAAAGTATACTCAAACTCCACTTAAGTATACTTGGAAAGGTAAACTAGAAGTTTACTTCTTTTTGGTAAGGGGGGGCCTTTAAAGTCTCAATATACAATATTTTTAAAATGACTACAAATGAGATGAAATAATTTTTTCTGTAAGTCTATGACTAAATGCCCGAGAGGGGTCTAGCTGTAGACCTCCAGCATGAGGCATTTTCCGGTGCAGGCTCCCGTCTCAGGCCAACCTCCAGCGTGAGACCACAAATAGCCGGAAATAACAAACTTTTTTTCACACCTGCTGAGGGACTCGGGCATTTTGGCCAAACACCGAGAAGAAGGAGACTCCGACATTTACGTGTACGACCGACAGTTGTGACAGTAAGTGAAAGTCCAAAAAATGACGATGGACGAGTTATGTTTGCAGTTTTACTAGCGGTCATCTGCACTCAAACTACCCAATACATTACATATATTTTATTGCATGTTTACAATTAAATATGTTAACTGTGTTAACTTAGGGTCGGAAGTTGGGCGGTAGCGACAATTTGTTTGAAATAATTAATTTGAGACATAGCCTAACGTTGATCAAAACACAACTTTTATTGACTTGAAGGTTAAATTGCATTTAGCATCTACAAGTCCCGGGTCAGTTCTCCGCTGTTTTGCGGACCCCCTCCTGGTCGTACATTATGGGCCCTATCTTGTGCCACCCGCTATCCGTTGTCACTACCCGCTACCCGCAAATTGCGGATTTAGGAACTTCCGCTATCCCTAAACGGTATCTTGCGCCCACGCTACCCGCTATCCGTTATGCCGACTCCGTCATTTGCGCCTGGAGGTGTGTCCGTGGGCGTGTTTCATGCGCTATCCCTAAAGTTGCTATCTTGCGCACACACTTTAGGGAAAGCGGATAGCGGGTGGTCCGGACCACCCGTGGATAGCAGGCTGTTAGGAGAGCGCGCCCAGCTATCCGCTATCCCTAAAGTTTGGGCTGTTAGGAGAGCGTGTGTGGTGTGGCCCGGGGATTTTACTCAATCAGTACAACCTTGTGACACGTCCACTTGGACACATTTGGCTCCACCTCCCGAATTAACTCGCCTATAATATAATATATAATATGTATATAAAGCCAACTTGCTTTAGCCTCAGTAGAAGCCCTGAGAAAATCTCCCTCCCTCTCTCCATCACGGGTTTAGGATTTAGGATTTAGGATAGCACATCCTGCCCTTAAAGGCAGTGGCACCTGGCACACTGATTGGTTTAACTGGCGTAACGCCCAAAATACACCTATGCATAATATAGCGGGTAGCGCAGGTGTTTTGCGGATAGCAGGAGGTGCACAAGATAGCAACTTTTACGGGGGAACGCCTCTTCCTAAATCCTAAATCCGCAAATAGCGGGTTTAGGGAGTCTGGCGCAAGATAGGGCCCTATATCTAGCCATTGATAAATCAAATAGTGGGTGGATTATCCTGTAACTGCTACGATGTTTGTATTTGTGTAGTGTTATCTGTCCAAACAAGGTAATGGCCTACGTTTTACGAGGCGTGTTTGTGCCGCGGTGTTACTGAGACAACACTTTTCGCTCTCCAAAGTTAACGTCACATGCAGTATCTAACATCACAATCAGTCCAAAAGCTGTTTAACCCTCTGTCGTGTTCACCTCTTGCCCCTTACTTTAGTGCTCCCGGAGAAATTCAACCGGTCTGTTAAACTGCTCTTAAAATTAACACAAAAACCATTAATCACCCCCCAAGTTTTTATTTAACACTTTTTTCTCTGTCTTTTTCATAGGATGAGGTGGGGGCCAGGGTACGTCATCACTGCAAAAAGGCCACAGAGTGGGTCGAAACAAACCAACACTTGTTTTCGGCCAAAGTGGAGTTTCCCTGTGTCCTCACTATGGGAGAGGAAGAACTGGAAGAGGTTGTGAGGCAGTACAGAAGGCTGTGGGATGAAAAAGAACGTTGCCATCTCGATGACCAGGAGACAGAAGCAATCCATGACCATTTCAAATTTAAATTCTAAAAAACTGAAGATATGGGTCTTTTGTGAGGAGATTGCTGACAAAATGACCTACACTGAATGTGAAATGAAGGAGTAGGCTAATGAGGATGGGTTGTGATATTGGATTTAAGGCCAACAGCGTTTTCCTTATTGCTTTAATTGTATTATATTTTCATTTTGTATATAAAAATATGTAGTTATGAGATATTAATTTATTTGCTTAAATTATACCATGAAGGTCACAGGTGACTTAGTGCATTTCAAGAAAATGACTGCAATTTTATCTTTCCCTCTCCCTAAATGCTGACAATTTTATATTTAAGCATAGTTGAAAATCTGATTGGCGCCAATATTCTTAAGATCTTCAGGTGTACAGTATATCATTGAAGACATTTAATACTATAGAAATTTGAAAAATAAGGCGCTTAAATAAATGTTACACATGAGCTGTTAAGTCTCTGAACAAATGTGCATAGATTGATGTTTTCATGTAACTAGTCTTCAGAGGGACAGTATGTGGTATCTGTTATGCCTTTATCTTATGGCATCTGATTACATGTCTTTCTTAGATTAAAAGTTTATAAATTGATGCAGCAGGTTAAAGATTTATTTGAAATTTGTTGTATGTGCACCTGGAGTTTACTCCATTGGAGGACTAATATTTGATGTTACTGGTGTAATTCTGGTAAATGCCACAAAGAGAAGGTAGACAATATCAAAAGTGCTATATATTTAAGAAACTGGTGTCATTCATGTCTCAAAGTTTGCTAATTAAATATAAATCTGCTACGAAGTTTTCTCTTACAAAATCGATAACTTGGTTTTATTTTGAAGTTAATTGTGCTCACTTCCAGTCCCAACCGGTCTCACGCTGGAGGTTGGCCTGAGACGGGAGCCTGCACCGGAAGACGCCTCACGCTGGAGGTCTGCAGCTAGATCGTCTTGAAATGCCCTGGTTATCTGAAAATATTTTTTCCTCCTTCCTCCTCTCCCTCCCTCTCCCCTTCCCTTTCCTGCTCGGCGTGTGGTATGTTTAGCTATTCCTCTGCCTCCTTTAGCGACCATGCTACTGGTAAATGTAAGAACTGTGATAGAAGCGCTGGAGGCGAGGCTCAGTGAGTTAGAAGCCCTGCTTCGCACCAAAGATAGCCAGCCAGAGATAGCTAGCCAGTCCCCCCCATAGCCGGTGCGAGCAGGACAAGCGTAGCCGCTACTCCCCCGACAGCCCCCGAGCAGCCAGGAGCGCAGGGAGGGCACGGCTGGGTGACTGCTCGAACGAAGCATAGCCGCAAACCAAAGCACACAGGACTCCCCCAACCCCTTCACGTTTCAAACCGATTTTCCCCACTCAGCGACACACCCGCTGAGAAACCATCTCTGATAATTGGAGACTCGATTATGAGAAATGTGAAGTTAGCGACACCAGCGACCATAGTCAAATGCATTCCAGGGGCCAGAGCGGGGAACGTCGAGTCAAATCTGAAGCTGCTGGCTAAGGCTAAACGTAAATATGGTACGATTATTATCCACTGCGGCACATATGACTCTCGGCAACGCCAGTCGGAGGTCACTAAAATTAGTGTTGAATCGGCGTGTGCTTATGCCAAAACAATGGCGGACTCCGTAGTCTTCTCTGGACCCCTGCCCAATCTGACCTCGGATGAGATGTTTAGCCGCATGTCATCCTTTCGCCGCTGGCTGTCTAGGTGGTGTCCAGAAAATGATGTGGGCTTTATTGACAATTGGCATACATTCTGTGGAAAACATGGTCTGATTAGGAGAGACGGCCTCCATCCCACTTTGGATGGGGCAGCTCTCATTTCTAGTAATATGGACAAGTTTATTAGAACCAAAGCCTGACAACCCAGAGATGAGACCAGGAGGCAGAGTTGCAGTCTTACACGCTTCTCTGCGCTTCCATTAGAGCGGCTACCCACCCAAATGCCCATAGTGACTGTGTCTGCCCCCCGACCACTGAAGCCAAAAGCAAAAAGAAGAGGAATTAATCACAAAAACATGATAAAAATCAACACCTCCTCTACTAATAATGTAAATAGAGACAACAAGATAATTAAATGTGGGCTCTTGAATATAAGATCACTGTCTCCTAAATCACTACAAGTAAATGAGCTGATATCTGATTTGAATATTGATTTGCTCTCCTTGACTGAAACCTGGCTAAATGAAAATGATTATGTGGGTATTAATGAGTCAACCCCTCCTAGCAGGGGCGGACTGGGACAAAAAATCGGCCCGGGCATTTTGGACCAGACCGGCCCACCACATTCAATCACGCACACCTTTCCGGTCTTTTTGCTCTCTTAAATGTGTATACCAACTGTGCAACTCTTTAAAACCATAATGCCATGCAATTAGTTAGCTGTCATCAGCAGTGTTGGGCACGTTACTTTGAAAAAGTAATTAATTATAGTTACTAGTTACTTCTACTAAAAAGTAATTAATTACCAGGAAAAGTAACTATTACGTTACTTTTTAAAAAATTGTTCAAATATGTCAAATTACTTGGCTGCCCCAATCATACTGGACTATAGTACTATAGTGGAACAATAAAATACAATAGATGAATAGGAATTGAACTTTTTTATTCTATTGAACAGGCCACAACTGGCCAACACCTTTTGGGCATCTATTTCAGATCAGTAAGTGCAGGTGCCTATCAACATGAATGGAGAATGAGCCCAAACTGCACATAGGAAGGTCATGGCGACAAACAAAGTATACCACACAAATCCTTTAAATCTGAATCTGATTCGATTGGTATATAAGTTAGAACAAGGCATTAAAAAAGGCAAAAAAAAAACAAAAAAAAAAAAAACAACAACAACAAAACCCAAAACAAAACAAGGCAAATAATAATAACAATAATAATAATGATAATAATAATTTAGCACCTGGGTTACAAATTCACAAAAAGAGTACAGAAATGAAAATTACAGAAACCCTAAATGCCACTGTGTGTGTCATCTATCCAGTGACAGGCAGAATAATAAGAATCACTTCACTGTCATGGTTAACAACAAAGTGAGGTAAGCTAATAAAGTAAAATCCGCCATTTGTCCGGGTGGGGAATTGAACCGAGGATCTCCTGCATGGCAGACGGGGGCACTATCCGCTCTACCATCGGGAATTGTGTTCCTCTGGCATTGTTTGGGCTTGTTCTTCATTCATGTTGATAAATTACGAAATAGCGAAAAAGTCCGATTGGTTTGAAAATTGACAGCCGCTTTTTTTGCCGCAGTTTCTCTGCGCCACTTTTGCGTTTCCTCTCCTTCTCAGTTGATCCTATGAGATAATGTTCGACCAGCGTTGCACTGCACACCGGCTCACCGAGCCACAGGCTGTGATCTGATTGGGCCAGCCCCGTGTCAGTGAAGATAAATAACCAATGGGCCGCAGAACAGCGTGTCTCAAGGGCCGGCCCGGTGGTTAGTAAACAAACTCTCGCAATGACTTTATTTGCCGAAATCATTATGCAGGCGGGACCAAACTACGCAAAAGGGGTTGTTTAGCAATGTGATTGGGCCAGCCCAGTGTCAATCGGGCCGCTGATCTACTGATCTTACGGTCAGCTATTTCAATAATAATTTAAAAAAAGTGTCGGGGGACTGTCGGCCCACTTAGCACATCGGCCCACCGGGCAAATGCCCGGTGTGCCCGATGGCCAGTCCACCCCTGCCTCCTAGCCATATTAATATTCATGTTCCTCGGGATGGTCAAGGTGGTGGAGTTGCAGCTATTTTTAACTCAAAATTGGCTATAACACCAAAACCTAAATTTAAGTACAATTCATTTGAAAGCCTAATTCTTACTCTTTTTTTATCCAGCTTGGAAGGCAGCTCAACCAATCTTATTTGCCATTATATACCGTCCTCCTAACTCAGCGTATTCTGAATTTCTGTTAGAATTCCCAGATTTCTTATCAGATTTAGTTCTCAGCGCTGATAAAGTGATTATAGTTGGAGATTTTAACATCCATACTGACACGAAAAACTCTCTTAACACGGCGTTCATTTTGTTACTGGACTCAATTGGCTTCTCTCAGAGAGTAAATGAACCTACCCATAAAGATAATCACACCGTTGACCTTGTCGTTACTTATGGAATTGACACTGAACATTTGACAGTGTTTCCACAGAATCCTCTCTTATCTGACCATTATCTGATTACCTTTGAATTCCTTCTTCAGGACCGTCCGCTTGAAAAAAGCGTCTCTACTAGATGCTTATCTGATACTGCTGTTGCTAATTTTAAGGAGGAACTCCCATCAGCTCTGAGTTTACTACCAAGTCTAAATTTAACTGATGACTCTTATGCTTCCTTTAGTCCCTCGCAAATTGACAATCTCTGCGATAGTGTTGCAGCGTCACTACGAACGACACTTGACGCCGTCGCTCCTCTTAAAAAGAAGACTATAAAACAAAAGAGGTTAGCTCCATGGTATAACTCACATACTCGTGAGCTGAAACAAACCTCACAGAGACTTGAAAGGTTATGGCGCTCTTCCAAAACTGAAGAATCTCGCTTATCCTGGCAACATAGTCTAAAAATTTACAGAAAGGCCCTCCGCGTCGCTAAAACGGCCTACTACTCATCTCTGATAGAGGAAAACAAAAATAATCCCAGGTTTCTTTTTAGCACCTTAGCTAGACTTACAAAGAGTCATAACTCTACTGATCCTTGTATTCCTACAACTCTCAGTAGTAATGACTTTATGAACTTTTTTAATGATAAGATTCTAGCCATTAGAGATAAAATTGATAACATCCTTCCCACAATTGGCATTAACCAAACACCTCTTGAGACATCTATCAAAGATAATAAGCTAGAGACCTTCTCCCAGATTAATCTACTGGAACTAACTTCAATTATCTCCTCCTCAAATTCATCTACATGTCTCCTGGACCCAATTCTAACCAAGCTGCTTAAAAAAGTATTACCTTTAGTTAGCACATCTCTTCTTGCTATGACCAATATGTCTTTATCGACTGGTTACGTGCCACAGTCCTTTAAAGTAGCTGTAATTAAACCACTCCTCAAAAAACCTACTCTTGACTCAGATGTCTTAGCCAACTATAGACCAATATCTAATCTTCCTTTTCTCTCAAAGATATTGGAGAAAGTAGTCGCTAATCAGCTCTGTAGCTACTTACAGCAAAATGAACTGTTTGAAAACTTTCAGTCAGGATTTAGAGTGCACCATAGCACAGAGACAGCTCTGGTGAGAGTTACAAACGACCTCCTAACCGCATCAGATAATGGACTTCTCTCCGTTCTTGTGCTATTGGATCTTAGTGCAGCTTTTGATACCATCGACCATCACATTCTATTACAGAGATTAGAGCACCTAATTGGCATTAAAGGAACAGCTTTAAACTGGTTTAAGTCCTATTTATTAGACCGACATCAGTTTGTTCATGTAAATAACGAATCCTCCTCCTGTGGAAAGGTAAAATATGGTGTTCCGCAGGGCTCTGTGCTTGGCCCTATTTTATTCATCTCGTATATGCTTCCCTTAGGTAATATTATCCGGAAATACTCTGTGAACTTCCATTGTTATGCGGACGATACTCAGTTGTACGTATCCGTAAAGCCAAATGAAACTCATCAGCTAAGTAAACTTGAAGCCTGCCTTAAGGAGATAAAGGCCTGGATGGCCACCAATTTTCTACTATTAAACTCAGAGAAAACAGAAGTTATCATGTTCGGCCCTAAATACCTTAGGGAATCAGTTTCTAATGACATAGCTACTCTGGATGGCATTACTTTGGCCCCCGGCTCCACGGTAAGGAACCTCGGAGTCATTTTCGATGCGGATTTGTCCTTCACCTCCCATATTAAACAGGTCTCTAAAACTGCCTTTTTTCACTTGCGTAATATCTCAAAAGTCCGACATATCTTGTCTCAGAGTGACACAGAAAAATTAATCCACGCCTTCGTTACATCTAGGTTAGACTACTGTAACTTCTTATTATCAGGTTGTACCAGCAAGTCGTTAAAGACTCTCCAGCTGGTCCAAAACGCTGCTGCACGTGTGCTGACTAGAACTAGGAGAAGAGATCATATTACTCCAATATTGGCTTCTTTACATTGGCTACCTGTAGAATCTAGAATAGAATTTAAAATTCTTCTCCTCACCTATAAAGCTCTTAATGGGCAGGCACCATCTTATCTCAAAGAGCTCATAGTTCCTTATCACCCTGCCAGAGCACTGCGCTCCCAAAATGCAGGTTTATTGGTGGTTCCCAAAATCTCTAAAACTAGATCGGGAGGCAGATCCTTCCAATTCCAGGCTCCTCGTTTGTGGAACAATCTTCCTATCTCAGTACGGAGGGCAGATTCACTCTCTATCTTTAAGAGTAAACTTTCCTTTTTGACAAAGCTTATAGTTAGGGTCGGCCCAGGTTGCCCTGGACCAGCCCTTAGTTATGCTGCTATAGGCCTAGACTGTTGGGAGACTTCATATCATGCTCTGAGCACTTTCCTCTCTTCTAATCTTCCTCTGCCCTCTTCCTTTCTTCTTCTTCCTGTCCCCCCCATACCCCTTTTTTTGTGCATGCTTGTTCCAGAGTCCACTGCCCCTTTGCTTTCATTGTGCTTTTTGTGTCTTGTCTAGGTCAAACTGTCCTGCTCATCCTGGAAGGTCATCCAGCTGCAGATGAGATGGCTAGATGCTGCATGTCACTTCCATCTAGATTACCTGTTCAGGATACCCTGCTGTTTCTGCTGTTGTCTGCTGTCCCAGTTTGTCCCTATCTCCCTGTCTCTGTCTCCTTGTCTCTCTCTCTCCCCTCCCACCCAACCGGTAGAGGTAGATGACCGTCCACCCTGAGTCTGGTTCTACCTGAGGGTTCTTCCCGTTAAAGGGGAGTTTTACCTTGCCACTGTCGCCAAGAGCATGCTCAGGAGGGAATCTGTTGGGTTTCTTGTTTCTCTACTATAATTTGTAGAGCGTGGTCCTTACCTGCTCTACCTGTAAAGCGTCATGAGATAACTTCTGTTGTGATTTGACGCTATATAAATAAAGTTTGATTGATTGATTGAAGATGAGTGACAAGTGGATGGAAGTGGACCAACTGAGTAGGAATGTGGGACTAACAAATATTCTGCTAACCAAAAGTCATGGCTGTAGGTTTTTACAGGAGAGCTTCTGCCTAAAAATAATGTTAGATGGAGATGACAGAAGGTGGGTTTTGTCATCTTTCATACAGAAAGATGTAGTTATTTTTGAGACTTGGTCAGAATTTCACAGCTGGACTGAAAATGTTTCCTTTAGTGTTCCTGCCCCAGTAGAACTCGGTGAGCAAGTATGGGGCCCACCTTTTCTCAGCCTGCTGAAAGCATAGGCCAAAGTGCAGCGTTGTTTGTTGTTTCATTGTCGACTCATGTTTTATTGGGGTGACTTACAAGCTTCAACATCCATCATTTTACACTTCTGCTGAGAGAAGGAGGTCAGTGCTGAAGGAAATGCCTTTTATAACAGTGAGAGAGTGAAATACTTGACAGCAGACTACGTGCTTTGCACTCTACCTCATTTTACAAAATCCAGGGCAGTTATTACTACATATCAAATGTAAAAGGGCCAAGGGAAAAGGCAGCAGACAGAATTAAATGTAGTTTGAACAAAATGTTTCATGATGTCCCTTGCAGCTGTGAAATATTACAGATACAGTGTAGTAGCTACATTGAGATAATTTTGACTTGCAGTATGTGTTAAACATCTTAAATCTCACACTAGTACAGCAAACTGAGTGAGTCACAGTGGCTGAGAAAAAATGGGCATTGCTTTACCCTGACGAACTTCCACTTTGAGTGGGGCACACACCACACACACATCCACATACACCTACTTGCCAGCTCTGCACAAGATTGATGGAAACCTTAACATGGAGCTGAAGTCCTCTAGGGGATGAGGGACACCACAGACTAACACAGCTCTAGTTACCCTGTAACCCAAAACCCAACAGACCCACAGAGGGGGGGTGGGGGTGGGTTAGTATTTAAGTTAACAGTCTCTATGCAGATGCTTTGGCAATGTTGTTCCTGAACCTTAATGCCCATAAAGCTTATCACATTGAAACTGAGAGAAAGAGAGATGACAGACTTGGATCAAATACTTTATCAGCAAAATAACTATCAGCATTAGTTTCAGCCCCTAAGGTTAAGATGGATGGATCATAACAGTTATCTTCTACTTAAAGGGGCATCAGGTATCAGCTATCTTTACTGACCTCTACTGGTAACAAGCAGGAATTAACTGCTCCTAGACACAGCCCTGCCTCTTACAGTGGCCTGTAAGAGACCAGTACCAGTGATTTTGCATATTTAACATATAATTTCTACAAAATGTTTCTTCAAATCTTTTCTCAAAGCAAGCAGTTGTAAGTCAGAACTCCAGTACTCTGAGTTACAGAAGCACAACATTATAAAGGTGGGTATTTCAACCAAAAATTCAAATATGAATATTGAGAGATTTTTACTATATGTTGTCAAATCTTTATTTTTAGAATTCCAGGGTCAGATGGTCAGTGTCCCCCCCACTTTTAAGAGATGCCCCCCCCCCATCCATGAGGTAGAAAAAATATTCATACATATATGAATGTCAAACTTTTCCACTTTTGAAATCATTTCTCACATGATTTTGGAATTGTAATAAAGATATTATGAACAGAATCTGCGCCCGTGGCGCTCCGACGGAAAATGCAGTGTTGCAGCAGCCGTGTCAGTGTACCTGAACGCATCGCGCCACCCCTTCTTTGTTTAGATACTGTCATTAAATGTATTTACAAGTAACATAAGGTCGCCTTATGGTTGGTTTATGGTTGAACAGTTTCCCCCACTTGTCAAATATCTTTACTGTATCAAATATTCAAACACTAACGTTAGCTTAGCTAACATTAGCCTAGCTAATGTTAGCTAAGCTAACATAAGTCAAAGCCTAAGTGAACCCTGTTAATTTACATGACTTGTTTTATCTCTCAATTATTCCTTCTTTCCTTATCTACCTTTAGTCAGAGCTAGCTTGTAAAGTGGAGATTTAACTTTGAATGTTAACAGTTTGGCAGTTCAAACAGGCAACAGTAGGTTCTGCTCTACATGAGCATTAGTACACAGGTGTATGGGTGTTATGATTGCTATCCATGTTATCCATTAATTCAAGACACTGAGCAAATTCCTTAACAATTATGTATAAAATGTTCTTTTTTTCTTTTAGAAAATTAACAGTTTACCTACCCTTCCTGCCCAAATAATCATTCAATGTTTGTTTTTTTTGTTGTTGTTGTTTTTTTTTTTGTATTCCCATATACATACTGCATAGCTATATGCTGTACTAAGGCTGTGATGGTGTATGGTCAGTTTTGCACTATAGCTACAAACTCCACTGTAATTACTTTGTTAGAAGTTGATTAATTAAAGAGAAGGTGGTTTTGCCCTTGCATTGTTTTAAAAAGGATTTATAGTATTAAATGTACAGTAACTGTTAACAGTTTGAATAATTATGTAAACTTGTTTGATCTCAGGTATGTTCGATTTTTTAACATATGCCATATTTTTATATCATTTGAAGGTGAGGATTGGTCCCAACACAGTTACTTCGGACCAATATGGGGGACTCAATAAAAGCCACCAGGGAGTGCTGCATAGCGGTCTTCAGCAGGCGGGGGCTGACCAGTCACAGTGTAGCCTAACTGGCAAAAGGGGGAAAGAAGCCAAGCCACAGCTGGATCCTGTAAAACTGTCTGACATAATTGGTAAGATAAAAGTCAATAGAAACCATTTAGTACATTGTCCTTAAGCTGAAATCCATAAATTTCCACACATGGTTGGTCTTGATGAAATCTGATGTTTGTCTGTTGATGTGTTTCTTATTCTGCTTGAAAAAAGGTATATGACTGACATGTCAGTATAAAGCTGAGATAATATTTCATGAGGCTACCGCACAGCATATACTTGTAATGCTGTGCGGGTACTTCATTAAGTATTGCTCTATTTTACAAGTCATACACATGAAATGATAACAGAATACAGGAAATATGGCTGCGTAATCTTTACATTTTAGGGGAGTCCTCAAAACCACCACCATCACTGCTGTTTTGGCTGTGAAAATCATTTATTTAATTTATTTTGGAACTGTAAAAATGGGCAGTTATGGTCTAAAGTAGGATGGTCATAATCACTAAAAGTAGACCGATGTAGTGATTAGCATTGATAATGTTCTCTTTAGTAGCTAGACCTAACAAAATATAGAATATGCTAATTGCATGATTGCCAAGTGTTTACATAATTTTTGCCCCACTGTAAAGCAGTGGTCTCCATGTAAATCAGTCAGTAGTATGGTCCAGAGGAGCATATTTCCAAATCTACTTGGTGGATTGCCATGGATTTTATAGAGGCAGTATGGCTCAGAAGGTAGAGTGTGCCATTTAGTAATGGGAAGGTTGCTGGTTCGATCCCTCCAAGAGTGTATCAAAGTGTCCTTGGGCAAGATGTCGAACCTCTAACTGCTCCTGATGAGCAGATTGGCACCTTGTATGGCAGCCTCTGCCATCAGTTTGTGAATGTGAGGCATACATTAGAAACAATTTAATCCTTTGAAATCTGTGCAATAAAGTTTGAAACCCCCTGACTTAAGTGAAGCCACATACTGGCCTTCCTACTAACACCACCAACAGGTCAGATTGTTAATATCACACACTAGTAACAAGTTTTTGCATTAGCATGAAATTTGGCTACGTGGTTTATGTTCAGTACATGTTGATTCTTGTAAACTTTGGTAACACCACAACCTTCCCTCTAGTGCCACCAGCAGGCCAAAACATTTTAACAGTGGTAGTGGTGGTTGTAAGAGTTTGTTCTTTTTTTTTCTTTTTTAAATGGATGAAACCTGCCAATTTGGGTGTCAATTTTGTATTTTTCTTTTTGTTTTTATCTTTAGAGTACACAAATGCCAAAACTGGCCTAACTAAATAGGAGATTAAAAAAATAATTGCCCAGAAGTGCGCCGATGAGGAGAAGCTGGCCAAGAGAAAATCTTCACTGTAACTTGAAGGTATGTTTGAATTTGTGATATGGCTTCAGTTTTGAGTGATTTTGCTGTAGCCATTAATTAAGAATTTTTGGTTTGATATTGATGGTTTGTTTTGTTTGATAACAATGTGATTATGCTATATGATTGCTCAAATAAGTTGTAAAATAAGTATATTTAAATTTGAATAAGATTGGAAATAATGTTTTTATTCATATTTAGAGACTATTGGAGACTATATGCCACTGTTTCCATGGTCCCCTCACTTTAATTGACTGGGACTGTGCTTCAAACTGCCTAGCTCCCTTACAACTTGGAGGGGGTCAGACTTGGTTACCTGGCATATATTTTTCAGTAGATCATTGCTATGAAAAACAGACATGCTTCCTATTTGTAGTCTAATTTCTCTCTCTGTTCTGTCTCTTTCTCTGTCTGTTGTCTTTTTTTTTTTTTTGCCTTTTTTTATCAGAATCAAGGTGGACTTCACCATATTCAGGACCCATGTTGCAGCTGTAATCAAGGTATTATACAAGTGCCGTGGCACCTTTAAGGGATGGTACAGTGCGCTATGTGGTGCGCAATGGCTGCACAGTCAGGAGTGTGTGTGTGTGTCGGTAAAGCTGGCGACCGGGGCCATTGGCTGGACCCCTTTTTAAAATTTATTTATTTATTTATTTATTTAATTATTTGGCTTTAGGTTCGACTGGTTGTTATGGGTACTTTTTTGACGTCTAGGTTTTCCTTGTCTAGTTTTGTCATGCAACAGCTGCACTCCTCTCCCTGTCGGTGTTTGCGTCTGTGTCTGTGTGTGAGTTATTGGTTGGAACTGGTGCTCCCTTTGATTTGTGGGAAAAATTCTAATAAAAATGTTTAAAAAAAAAAAAAAAAAGTGATAAAAAGTGCAATAATAAAGTAATATGGAGTATGTTTAAAGGAATTTTTTTCATGACCATGGAAAAGCTATAAACATTAAAACAAGTGAAAGTAATTTAAGTCTCAAACAAGAACACTGTAAATACTGACATACAAATTAATAAAAAATAATAAGTGAATCCTACTCAGTTTTTATAAACTTGTTATGAACAGTCATTTTAAATAAGTGTGTAGCAATTTTGGTTTCCTAAACTTTTCAACTCGATACACTTGAGCTCTATGTAATCCTAATCCTTTCTCCCAGTGTCCTTAAAGTGGTCTTTCACACATGCGCAAAACTCTTGGTGCGCTCCTTTTCTTCCTGAACATGCCCTCACATGTCAGTGGTCAAGAGCAGATTTCCACAGTAGCGTTTTCCACACTTATCGGCATCGCCAGAATTGTCTGCGGAGGACGCCGAGTCGGTGAGTAAATATGTTTTGTTATCTTGTAATTTAGTGTTGCGTGCGTACCAGGCCGGTACAGTGTTTGCAAGCATCGGTTAAGCCAGGGGTCTTCAACATATATTCAATATTTATTGCACAAAATTGTGTTATATATTAAACTGGGCCTAGTGACATGTATAAATGTACCTTGTCATTGTGCATACAGTACTAAGGTATTCAAATAATACACAGATTTATTTATTCAAGTTTTTATTTTAATCGTGCAAGGTAAAGTGACAGCAAAAGGTAAAGCTGGGCACCCTGTACCAATCACGGGGGACGCCGCATGTCTAGTTCGTCTTGATTGATACAGCAGTGGTGCCCAGCTTGAGATCACAAGGCCGCCGCATGTCGCTGAATGTGCGCGTTGCTGACTGAAAGATAACAAATTTTGTCTCCATTTATCCATTTACTATAATGTGTTGTAGTCATGTTCAAGGATTCAAGGAGTCAAGGAACTTTTATTGTCATACCAGCTCACATTTACACGTAATGGTACAAAATTAGGACTCAGGTCCTGGTATAAGAAGCCTAAAAATGAATAAAGAGAGCAAAATATAAAAAGAGCAGAATATAAACAACAAGGGTAAAAATATAAAAATATATAAACATAACAGTTAAATAGGCTGAAATTAGCTTTGTTAAATACTAAACACGCATGTGAGTGAAATATTGCACCTTTGGTGGATAGTGTTTTAGTGCAGATCAGTGCACTAGCAGTGCCAGGATTTTGGGAATGGGTGGGCCTACAGAAAAACAGGTGGGCCAATAAAAAAAATGGAAAAACACAGCACCTCACTGCCACCTGCATTAGGGCTGTAGCGATACACTAATCTCACGATACGATACGATACACGATATTCAGCTCACGATATGATCACGATATTCTGCCAACGATACGATTCGATATCATTCGATACGATTCGATACAATTCAATACACTTACATCATTTTCTGAAAAATTTTAAAGGGACAGAGTGATTTTGGTGACATCTTGTGAGTGTTCCATTGACTTGGATTGAATTAATTGAACTGAAAACTGAAAGCATCAATCAATTACACAATATATGGCTCTGACTGGACAGAGAGTCTACAGTTTTCAAATGCTGGACAAAATGAATCAAAGATGTGATGAGAAAATTAGTTTGGCTTGACTCCAATAATTAAACAATATGTTAAATTATTATTATTATTTTAAAAAATGTAAATTACTTATCAAACAGACCTAACAATTCAACTACCAATGAATGAGCAGTGGTATACATGTGATAACATAGATTGAAAAATAAGCCGAAGTGATACCTCTTCTCTGAATAGACAAGCTAAGCCAGTGTGCTGCTGTTAGCCAGTGAAAATAGAGCGGAGTGGCAACTCTTCACTAGGGGTGCTCCATCGCGGGTACCTCACGATTCGATGCGATTTCGATTATGGGAGCTTCGATTTTTCGATTATAGCGATTACAGTGTTTGTCGATTCGATGCGATTATTGGTGCCACAATTCTTCGATTATTGCGATTTTTACAGCTATTTTCCATGCAAGACTGATTTTGTGTTAATCTGTGGCAAGCTTTGGAAATAAATAGCCCATAAATTAACTCATGTCACTCTCAAAATAAAGATTTTTTGAACATTTGACTAGGAATTATTTTTGACTATGTAATCTGGGAGTGAAAGAATTGCATGAGCCAGTTCCATCATAACAAAGTAATTAAAAAATTTGGTACACAGGCACTACAGTACACCATTGACTTTTAGGTATGTATGTATGTATGTATTATAGTTTATAATTTATCGTGTTGCGAAAGTACTTGACGGTGGCGTGCGTTTCGTGGGTGGAGATAAAAGGCCGGCGGATCAGGAGTGGGCTTGTCTGTAAAGTCTGGTTTGACGTGCAGCTTCATGGAACGCAGGGCAAACGAGGGCAACCGCAAATTAAAGCCCGACTCCTTCAGCATTCGCCACGACGAAAATGGCCTAAAATATGTCACCGTGTCTGTTAATACTGTTAATTTATCATACATCGGCGCTGTCACACTGTGTCCGCTTTGGGTGGAGATAAGAGGCAGGTGGATCAGGAGGCAGCAGGGAGAGGTAGGCTATTTCTCCAGGGAGGCCACCGGACACAGTGGGTTACCCGGCTGCTCATATATGAATCCCCGCAGGCTTTCTATGTTTTTTTCGGCAACATCTTTGTGATTTTTTTGTGCATTCACCCTATTTAGGCCATTTTCGTCGTGGCGAATGCTGAAGGAGTCGGGCTTTAATTTGCGGTTGCCCTCATTCGCCCTGCGTCCCATATGAAGCTGTATTTCAAACCAGACTTTACAGCCAAGGTGTGTTTGAATTTCATGCCTGAAAGTGCTTCATCTTCTGGCAATCTGCCTCGGTTATGGCTTGGTGGTGGGAAGATTTGTCACGTCCTTCTTGGCGGAGTTTCTTTACCACACCGGCAAAAACATTGTTGCTGGCTCAGGCCACCCAGCAAATCAAAATTCACTACAAAGTCTGACATTTTGCTTACAAAAGTCTTGAAACAAATGTAAACTAACGAGTAAATTGAGCGCAGAGTAGTTGGTTGCTAGGCAACCAATGTCCGTTTACACTGGCGCAGGGATATTTTGTGCTGCGGGCTACCTGTGGATTAGGCCATTGGTTCCCAAACGGTGTGCCGCGGCACACTGGTGTGCCATGAGGCAAGTGCGGGTGTGCCGTGGGATTTTGTGACAACCATACATTATTATTGCAATATACAATTACAGAATAATTACAATTACAATAAAATAATTATTTTTTAATTTACTATATCACTACTTTGTATGCACTCATTTCATAATACAGAGACAAACTCTACCAAAAAACAATTCTTAAAAAAAAAAAAAAAAAAACCTCAAAGGAACGATTCTCTCGTTTTTATTGCTGAGAATTGTGTCACTTGTGGGTGTATAACTTATGACAGTAATACACTCGTCAATATCAGAAGAGGAAGTGCAAAAATTGGATTGAGTGCCACGGACCTTGAGACGATCTCTGCTCTCTGCATCTCAAGATCCGACAACCAAAACATTCGGACCAGACGTCATCGCAAGCGGTGTGGCCGACCCAGGAAGAGAGGGAAACGAGCCGGGATTAGACTTAAGCTAAGAAGGCTTGGACCCAAGGCTGTCCCACTACCCAGCCTACTCCTGGCTAATGTCCGGTCGCAGGAAAATAAAATGGACGAGATAAGGCTCAGGCTGACCCAGCAAAGAGAAACCAGAAACTGCGGTGCTCTCATCCTTACAGAGACGTGGCTCCATAACAGCATGCCGGATGAGGCCTTAGCACTGGACAGGCGGAGCCTGTTCCGGGCTGACAGAACACAAGACTCCGGTAAGACGAGAGGTGGCGGACTCTGTGTGTACATCAATGATGCTTGGTGCACAGGTGCAGTCAGAGTGGATGGAAAATGTTCACCTGACGTTGAGTTTTTACTGCTGAGATGTCGGCCATATTACCTGCCAAGAGAATTCACCAGTGTGTTTGCTGCTGCTGTTTACATTCCACCGGATGCAAATTCAAAAAATGCACTCCAGGAATCGTATGAGGTCATCAGCAGTCACATGACAAAACAGCCAGATGCTGTTATTATTGTTGCTGGGGATTTTAATCAAACGGACCTCAGAACTGTTCTGCCTAGATTCCACCAGCACGTCCACATCTCCATCAGAGGAAACAACACACTGGCAGCTACAGAGCCCTCTCTCATCCTTATTTTGGCCAGTCAGACCACATCTCCTTGCTTCTCCTGCCTACCTACATCCAGCTGACAAAAAGGGTCAAACCAATTGTAAAAACAGTTCAAGTGTGGACAGATGAAGCTACAGCAGCTCTACAGGACTGTTGTGAATGCACAGACTGGCAGATGTTTAAAGATGCTGCTACCCAGGAGAACCATATTGACCTTGAAGAATACACATAATCAGTGACATCATACATCAGCAAATGTGCTGATGATGTGGTAAAAATAAGGACAGTTAAATCATTCCCTAATGAGAAAGCCTGGATGAATGGAGAGGTGAGAGCTCTATGTAGAGCCAAAAAAGCTGCCTTTAAGTCAGGTGACAAAGAAGCTTACAACACTGCCAGAGCAAAACTGAAAGCTGGCATCAACGAGGCAAAGCGAAGGCATCAGCAGAGACTGGAGAGAGACCTCAACACCAACAACAGCAAAGACTTGTGGCAGGCAGTCAAAAGTGTGACAGGCTACAAAAGCAGGAGCGCTCCCATCATGTGTGAGGCCACGCTACCAGATGAGCTAAACACATTTTGTGCTTGCTTTGACCTCCTCAACAGAGAGTCAGCTGTAAAGTCTACTCTGCCTCCAGAGGACCAGCTACTGTCAGTATCCACAGTGGATGTGAGGAAAGTCCTGGTGAAAGTGTGCTCAGCCCCCTCCTGTTCACGCTGTACACCCACAACTGCAACCCCCGACATGGAGAGAACTCTAAGTTCGCAGATGACACCACCATCATTGGCCAGATCTCCAACAATGATGAGTTTTCATATCGGGAGGAAATCAACCACCTTGCAGAATGGTGCACAGAAAACAACCTACTGCTCAACGTCAGCAAAACCAAAGAGCTGATAGTTGATTTTAGAAAAAAGGAGGAAAAGACACACAACCCTGTCTACATCAATGGAGCTGAGGTGGAGCAAAGTGAGCAGTTTCAAGTTCCTGGTAATCAATATAACAGAGAACCTGTCATGGACTTAACATATCTCTGCCCTGGTTAGGGTTAGAAAAAAAAAAGTTCAGAAACAGCTGTATTTCTTAAGGAAACTTAAGAAAGCAAAATTCCCACGCCAAGTTTTGGTCAGCTTCTACAAAGGAGCAATTGAAAGCATCCTGACTGGAAACATCACAAACTGGCATGGGATATTTCCGGCCCAGGACAGGAAGACTCTGCAACGAGTGATTAAAACTGCCCAAAACATCACTGGTACCCACCTACCAAGCATCAGTGATATTGGGGAGATGAGGTGCCTGCGCAGAGCCAAAAGGATCCTAAAAGACAACACCCACCCCAGCCACAGCCTGTTCACCCTGCTGCCGTCAGGCAAAAGATACAGAAGTATTCGCTGCCGTACCACCAGACTACAGAGCAGCTTCTTCCCTCAGGCTGTGAGACTATTAAATGCACCATCTGCACTCCTCCATGTTTAATAATTTTATTTTTTATCCAATCAATTAATCAATCAAGAGGGAACCACATTTTAATTTCATTATACAACCTGTTGTATAATGACCAATAAACTTCATTGTATCCTTGTATCCTTGTATATCAAATGATTGACAAATCACATTCATTAGATCCATCATAGCGTCATGAAATATTTAAAATCCTAGGAGCATGACATAAAAGTGAGGAGTCTATCACTGTTCAAAAATGTCTGGACCTTATGTAAATTTTCTCTTAGCTTTTGTCCACATTACTGGATTTTTGTCTCTTGGGCTTCCCTTAGAAAAAGTTTTGATAAAATTAAAATTTCAGAAGTTCAATTGTATCTCTGAACCATGTCTTAGATCAAGTAATACACATTTGGAGAATCCTATTATCTTTTTACAACCAGCACTAAAACTAATGTCATCGGTGTAAAGTATGACAGTATGAAGGATGCGAATTTCCCTATCTAACACTTTGAAACTCGCCAGGCAGCATGGTGGTGCAGTGGTTAGTACTGTTAGCCTCACAACAAGATCATTAGACCAATTCCGCTCTTAGCCATGGCCTTTCTGTGTGATGTCTAGTTCTCCTCTTGTTTGCGTGGGTTTTCCCCCTGATGCTACAGTTTCCTCCCACCATCAAAATCTCATGCCAGTACTGTGCTGACCAAGGAATCAATAATGTTTAACTTTACAGTCTACAGAATCACAATACGTCTTAATTTACAGCTGTAACAAATGATTTTAAACTTATTTTTTCTCAAAAAGACCCTATTTGATAAGTAGTAAACAAAACTTGTAATAAACATCTGTGTGCTTCTTTTGCAGGATACAGCGAAAGAAGAAGCAGTCGCCTCAGTAACAGTTGGGCTGCTGACCGTGGTGAGCGTAGATGTGCAGGGTCCAAGCGCAGTCCATCTCCAGCCCATCTCCACTGCCATCGTGCTCAAGGGAGGTATTGTCATGGACAAACTAAGAGACTTTCCCCAGGCAGTCGGCCTCTTGTTCGGGCTCATGTACATCCTTCACTTGGATTACCCAAAATGCATGCCATATACCTTCAAATTCATTCAGATAGTTATGCTCGGATTGAGAAACAAAACCCTCCCTCCAAAACTGCTTATTTTTAGAAACAAACTACTGGAGTAGGCTAGTTAAGAGTACTGGAGTACACACTTTGTGTTCCTTTGTGATGACAGAAAAACATGACTTCTTTGCTGCTCTGGCGATAATGTTCAAGTGAAATGGTTTTATAGTGTTTGACAGAGAGTTTATATATTTGTCAAATTGTTGATGCTGATTTTAATTGTATCAGTGATAAACAGTTCAGGACATAAAACCATGTTGGTTGTAGTTTCCAGTTTTTATCTCTGATGTTATAGGAGAAATCTGGCCTGTTGGCTTTACCAGTAACTGGTTGATACAGTAATGTTATTATGAGTAAAAATCCTGACATTATGAGAACAGGCTTTTGCCTGTCAGTTTTACCTGACCACAAGATAGGAAAATGCACAATTATTATGGTGTCTAATTATTATTTTTATATTTGCAAAACTACTTAAAGTGCAATTGGGATTTTTTTTTTCATGCCCAGCTTCACTGCCTCCTGGTATCAAACCTGATCCTTCATTTTCTCTTGTATATCTAATATTACATTATTGGCGAACCGATAAATCTAGGTGTATCTCACTGCAGCTGTCACAACATTAAAGATTTGGCACACCTTGACTAATCAGTTCACTAATTATGCAAGTTAAAAAAGAACGGAAATGGTTTGATTTCAGGAGCTAGTGAAGCTGTAGTCAATGGGCTCTAGTTTCGCAGACTGGGCGAGGCGGGGGTGCAGCGCTTCGCCAACTGGGTGTGGCCAGGTGGATTTTGCAAGTTTGGCATGCCATGCGTGCTGGCGCAAGTACTCCGCCGTCCCTCCTACTGGCGGAAAGGAGGAGAGAAGGTGTGCAGTGGGTTTGACACAGCCAATTCAAAATCAACCAATCAAGTGAGCCCCTGTCCTCGCCTTTAAAATGTGCTGCGTTTACACAATTGACATGGAGGAAGAGAGCAGCAACACACACACACTCAGGACAATGAGGCCAGTCTTGGATGCTGGAATGTTGCTGGAGCTGCCTGCCATCCATCTATCCATCCATCCATCCATCCATGCGTCTATCCTTACATTCGTCTTTCTCATTCCCCATTCTTTCCTTTCTGCCTCGCATCTCTCTTTTTCCAGCTCTGTCACCGTCTGTTAAAGTTATTGATTTTTATGAGCAAATATAAATTTAACTGTGAAGCCCCCATTTTTAATGAATGTTTTTACCTCAAAGGATAATCCTTGCCATATTCATATAAATACATGTTTGTTTTGCAACTTTCGACTCCATCACTTACTGATGCAACAACACACTAGAGATTAAAACAACATCCAGTTTATGAAAGCTTTTATATTCGCTGTTCTAAACACCTAGTGTCTGGCAAGGAACTGATGCCTTTTACGTTTTTTATTTGTGTGGAATATTTATATATATGGAAGAAGAACTGGGTAGTTAACATGAGCAGTGCCAGACACCATGACTGGAAAAAAGACATCACCGTACTGGACACATTGTTTGACTGATAGGTGATCAGGTTGGGTTTTCATTACGCTGCCAAACGGTGCCAATCTCCTTTGATCTGACATCAGATGTGACAGGACAGTCGATATGGAGATAAATTTTTGTGCTAATTGAGATAGTAGCATTGAATAGTGGTTTTTGTGGGTATTTATTGCATTGTTAATGTGCCTGACATTCTGGACACCTGCCTGTGAGGTTTTGGTGATGTGTGCGCACTGTGCACTGGTCAGCCAAACTTGCGCTACACTGGCTGCACTCAGCCTGCGCTGAAAGTAGACCTGGTTTCAGATTGTGAGCTTTGAGTGCACCTCGGCGAAGCCTTTTGGCACGAAACTGTCACTATGCCAAGCTGAATCTGTCGACACCTCCCCCTGCTGCAACGCCACTCCCATCTCAGCGCACCTCGGTCTGCCAATCTACCAAACTGAGCGCGCCTCAGGTTGCGCTGCTCGAAACTTGCTCGCCTCACCTGTGCCACCCTGCACTGTGCTGGGAACCTAGGGCCCAATGTGTCATGTTAAATGCATTTATGAAGCATTTGAAAATAAATGGATTTCAGTGAGTCAATCCAGTTATGTATTATGAGTACTTTACTGATCCCTCACAGGAAATTACAATACATTGTTGCAGCAGCACACATTCATACGTAAATAAATAAATAGATCTAAAAAAAACACCCATGCAGACTTTAAAAGAAAGAAAGTGCTTATGCATAGAAGACCTATTCCAAATGCTCATTAAACAGTTTAATTGCAGCAGAGAGGAAAGACCTCCTGCAGCGTTCCAACTTGCACTTAGGTGCAATCAGTCTGTCACTGAAGGTGCTCCTTCTGATCAGCCCCAATGCATGGAGTGGGTGTGAGGGGTTATTCAATACTGCCCTCAACTTGGACAGCATCCTTCCCTCTGCTACCTGCTGGGCAGTGTCCAGTTCTGTATCAACCACAGAGCTGGCCTTCTTGATGATTTTATTCACTCTATTCTTGTCCGCTGTGCATGCCCCCTCTCCCCAGCATGCCACAGCAAAGAATAGAGCACTGGCCACCACAGAGTGATAGACACTGTGCAGTAGGGGCTGCCAGATGTTGAAAGACCTCAATCTCCTTAGGAAATAGAGTCGCCTTTGCCCCTTTTTGCACACCATCTCCACATGGATCCTCCAATCCAACTTGTTGTCCAGCTGCACGCCGAGATATCTGTGACTGGAGACAACTTCCACTTCCGAGTCCTTGATGTAAACTGGTGCAAGTGCAGGTTGAGTCCTCTTCCTCCGAAAATCCACCACCATCTCTTTTGTTTTTGTGGTGTTAAGATGGAGGAGTTGTTGTCACTCCAGTTAACAAAATCCTTGATTACTGTTCTGTACTCCTCATCCTCTCCTCCTTTAATAAGGCCGACGACCACTGTGTCATCGGAGAATTTCTGGAGGAAGCAGTCACTGGTGTTGTGTGTGAAGTCTGCTGTGTAGATGGTAAACAGGAATGGGGCCAGGACGGTACCTTGTGGTGCCCCAGTGCTGCTCTGGATTATGTCAGAGACTCCATTCTGTAGACGAACAAACTGTGGTCTGGAGGATAGGTAGTCCAAGCACCATGAGACTAAGGATGTATTCACCTGCATCTCTCTCATCTTCTCACTTAACAGCCAGGGCTGGATCGTATTGAAGGCACTTGAGAAATCAAAGAATGTAAATCTCACGGAGGCGTCAGGGGTATCCAGATGTGAGAGGGTCCTCTGCAGCATGTATATGAGGGCATCATCCACACTAATTTTAGGCCTATAGGCAAACTGCAGGGGATCCATCTTAGCTGCCACCTTTGCTCGGATGTGAGGGAGGACCAATCTCTCAAGTGTCTTCATGATGTGCGAGGTGAGTGCAACAGGTCTGAAGTCTTTATGATCCGTGGGATGACTCTTCTTTGGAACCGGAATCAGGTACGATGTTTTCCATAGCCTAGGGACCTTCTGTAGGCGCAGGCTAAGATTAAACAGATGTGCGAAAACATGGCACAGCTCTGATGAGCAGGTCTTTAACAGCCTGGGGCTGATACCATCAGGCCCCACTGCTTTCCTCAGCTTCAGTCGGTCCAGTTCCATTTTGACCTGACATGGGTGGAGTAAAATAGCAGTGGGGGATGCTGGTGGAGAAGGGACTGATGAAGGAGGACTCTGAGGAGATGATGTCTCAGGCATGATAGTGGGCTGAGGGGGAAGAGAAGAGGCAGAAGCAGTAGCATGCAACAGATTAGGTGTCGGAGACAGGCATGGTGTGGGGCTATCAAATCTGTTGAAGAATCTATTCATGTCGTTGGCCAGGTCCTGGTCACCATCTGGTAACGGGCCTCCCCTCTGCTTCATGCCTGTGATGTTCCTCATAGCGGCCCACACCTGTCTACTTCCTTGTTGCTGCAGTTGTTGCTCCAGTTTCTGCTTATGGGCCTCCTTACCCTCCCTTATCTTTACTCTCAGCTGTCTTTGCAGATCTTTGACTTTTTCCCTATCACCTTCCCTGAAAGCCTTTTTCTTCCTATTGAGTAAGGTTTTCAGGCTTCTGGTCACCCATGGTTTGTTGTTAGGGAAACACTGTATTTTTCTGGAGGGCACTATGTCATCATAGCAGAAGTTGATGTACTGGGTGATGCAGTCAGTCAACCCATCAATATCATCCCCATAACTCTCACAGAAAATGTCCCAATTAGTTGTTTCAAAGCAGCATTTCAATGCTTCCACTGCTTCAGGGAACCAGCATTTGGATATTCTTGTAGTGACAGGTAATCTTTTTACTGCTGGGGTATAGGAGGTAGAGAGATGAACCATGTCATGGTCTGATCGACCAAGGGGGGGGCAGTGCAGTGCATTTGTATGCATTTTTCACATTTGCATACAGGACATCCAGGATCTGGTCTCCCCTGGTTGTACAGTCAACAAACTGCTTGAATGTGGGCAGGGTCTTGCAGAGAGAAACATGGTTAAAGTCACCAGAAATGAGAATGAACGCCTCTGGGTGTTTTTGCCTGGAGTCTCGCGATTACAGTGTGTATGACGTCACAGGCCGCTTCCGCATTTGCAGAGGGAGGGATGTAAACAACAGTTGCAATCGCCACAGTGAACTCTCTTGGCAGGTAGTATGGTCTTAAACTCACTGGAAGTCGTTCAGTATCCCTGTTGCAGATCTGCTCTTTAATGGTAGCGTGACTAGGATTACATCACCTGTTGTTGACAAGCAGAATAAGCCCCCCGCCTTTCTTTTTACCGCTTGCGTTGGCGTCCCTATCCGCTCATATGGTTCGAAAACCGTCAAAGTTGGTCATAGAGTCTGTGATGTTATCTGTCAGCCACGTCTCGGTAAGACAGATGAGACTGCTGTCCCGGTACATCCTCTGAGTCATGATAAGAGTCTCCAGCTCCTCTAACTTGTTAGTTAGTCAGCACACATTTCCCATTGTGACGGATAGTAGTGCTGGTTTGAATGTCTCTCTCCATGCTCTCTCTCTCCGTCGCTTATTCCTCTTCACCCCGGCCCGGGATCCTCGGTGTCTCCTTCATAGTATTTCTTCTGGTATGTCGTGTCGGACCCCCCGTTTTGCACCTTGTGCAAGGTCAAGCAGTTCCTGACGGGTGTACAGTACAGGCCAAAAGTTTGGACACACCTCATTCAATGTGTTTTCTTTATTTTCATGACTATTTACATTGTAGATTCTCACTGAAGGAATCAAAACTATGAATGAACACATGTAGAGTTATGTACTCAACAAAAAAAGGTGAAATAACTGAAAACATGTTTTATATTCTAGTTTCTTCAAAATAGCCACCCTTTGCTCTGATTACTGCTTTGCACACTCTTGGCATTCTCTCGATGAGCTTCAAGAGGTAGTCACCTGAAATTGTTTTCCAACAGTCTTGAAGGAGTTCCCAGAGGTGTTTAGCACTTGTTGGCCCCTTTGCCTTCACTCTGCGGTCCAGCTCACCCCAAACCATCTGGATTGGGTTCAGGTCCGGTGACTGTGGAGGCCAGGTCATCTGCCGCAGCACTCCATCACTCTCCTTCTTGGTCAAATAGCCCTTACACAGCCTGGAGGTGTGTTTGGGGTCATTGTCCTATTGAAAAATAAATTATGGTCCAACTAAACGCAAACCGGATGGCATGGCATGTCGCTGCAGGATGCTGTGGTAGCCATGCTGGTTCAGTGTGCCTTCAATTTTGAATAAATCTCCAACAGTGTCACCAGCAAAACACCCCCACACCATAACACCTCCTCCTCCATGCTTCACAGTGGGAACCAGGCATGTGGAATCCATTTGTTCACCTTTTCTGCGTCTCACAAAGACACGGCGGTTGGAACCAAAGATCTCAAATTTGGACTCATCAGACCAAAGCACAGATTTCCACTGGTCTAATGTCCATTCCTTTTGTTTCTTGGCCCAAACAAATCTCTTCTGCTTGTTGCCTCTCCTTAGCAGTGGTTTCCTAGCAGCTATTTGACCATGAAGGCCTGATTGGCGCAGTCTCCTCTTAACAGTTGTTCTAGAGATGGGTCTGCTGCTAGAACTCTGTGTGGCATTTATCTGGTCTCTGATCTGAGCTGCTGTTAACTTGCGATTTCTGAGGCTGGTGACTCGGATGAACTTGTCCTCAGAAGCAGAGGTGACTCTTGGTCTTCCTTTCCTGGGTCGGTCCTCATGTGTGCCAGTTTCGTTGTAGTGCTTGATGGTTTTTGCGACTCCACTTGGGGACACATTTAAAGTTTTTGCAATTTTCCGGACTGACTGACCTTCATTTCTTAAGGTAATGATGGCCACACACTTTAGTTAGCTGATTGGTTCTCGCCATCATATGAATTTTAACAGTTGTCCAATAGGGCTGTCTGCTGTGTAGTAACCTGACTTAAGCACAACACAACTGATGGTCCCAACACCATTAAGAAGGCAAGAAATTCCACTAATTAACCCTGATAAGGCACACCTGTGAAGTGAAAACCATTTCAGGTGACTACCTCTTGAAGCTCATGGAGAGAATGCTAAGAGTGTGCAAAGCAGTAATCAGAGAAAAGGGTGGCTATTTTGAAGAAACTAGAATATAAAACATGTTTTCAGTTATTTCACCTTTTTTTGTTAAGTACATAACTCCACATGTGTTCATTCATAGTTTTGATTCCTTCAGTGAGAATCTACAATGTAAATAGTCATGAAAATAAAGAAAACGCATTGAATGAGAAGGTGTGTCCAAACTTTTGGCCTGTACTGTATGTCAGAACAGCAGTGCCATATCCATTTTTCTCAGCCCGTTTCCCCGTAATTATACACATGATGACGGTTGACGGTTGATCCGTGCCAAACGGTTGATCCCTGCCAAACGGTAGGAGCAGTATTATTATCAGAGTAGGTCTTGCTGATCAAGCTGATCAAGCACTCTTTCAGAGTCAGGACACCTACTCACATTGCATTACACATATTTGTCCATATTTGTCCATATTGTCCATATTTGTCCATATTTATACGCAGCTGCATGCAACAGGCTGCCGCTTCACCGGCGCCATGGCAAAAAAAAAAAAAAAAAAAAAAAAGGTTAGTGTTATTTGTTCATTTTGTTTTGGAGCATTGTTACAGTTGAGACATTGTGGGGTTTTTTATTAGTTGCAAGTGCTGTTATTTGTATTTTTAGAATTCTCTCAGGTCTAGAAAATTAAGTAAGGTGACCTGAAAAATGAAGAATGACTAAAACTAGAAAGAATTACAAGTTACTGTAATCTGATTTAAATTAATGTTACCTTTTGTAAGGCAATGACTTATATTTTTTTTAAGTAAAGCCAACTAATTTCACTTTACAGTGTATACTAAATATTTAAAATAGCCAATCAAAAGCAAAAGAACTACAATTCAAAATTATAAATGGTTATTATCCAACTGCAGAAATACTAAAGAAAAGATTTGGATTTGAAGTGGAACCATGTTGTTTTTGTCATGAAGACTGTGAAACTATTGAACATCTTTTTTTTTTTTCTTGTCCAGTAGTAACACAGATAACGATCACAGATAAGATAAAGATAACGTTCCTTCAAATATGTCAGATTTGGTTAATATTATTATAATTTTTTTTTTTTTTTTGCAAATATCATATCCACATGTATAAATGGGAAAACAAAGAACCTTCAATAGTGTGGTTTAAAAATGAGTTAAACAAATACTTTGTTTACTTAAGATTACTAACACATACATATGAAAAAATCTATAAGGTGATGGAAATAGCAATGTAATATAATGTATATAATAGCAAAGATTCTCAATGATAAAATGTGCCTTGTATATTTATTTTTATGTTTTGTATTTATTTTTTATATTTTGTAAAAGTCTTGCAGATTTTATTTATATTTGAGATGTCTTGATGTGGGGAAAAGAATGCAAATGTGTTTCCTGTTGAGAGATTGTGTGAATTTCAGCAATGTAAATAAAATTTAAGAAAAAAAAAAAAAAGACCCACAGAGTGCTGCCGGAAATAAAGCTGGCATCTTTGAAATAAAAAAATTTAAAAATCTGCTAAATCAAAGTCCCTGATGTCCTGCATCAGAAACACCATAAGGCAGAACACCCAATAAGTGGTAGAAGAATTAGCAAAAATCTGTAAAGTCAAAGTCAAGCACCAAGAGTTAAAACAAAAAGAAAACCCGTTTTTGAGTGCAAAGGGTCTCTAAGACAGCATGATAGACATGTAAACACCTCAAGCTCAAAGAAGTTGGACCAAACTAATCCCAAATGCCTGACCTCTAACCCCTCTTACCATGCAGGGTCCAGAAATCCCTTGGGGCTAGACCATTCTCCTGCTTCTCCTTGCAGGAACCTGAGGAAACGCAGACATAAAGCATCCCAGGTTTCCTTCAGGGAGCCAACTCAGGGTCTGGGGCCTGTCTGACCTCTGTGGCCCCAGTTTTGGGACCAAAATGTTAGCATACAGGGCTAAAAGGTTAACCCCCTCAGGTGTACACAGACCTGGGAGGTGAGGGTGAACAGGGGAGTTTACATGATGCAATGCAACAATCACCAGTCTCAGAAAGCAAGTTTGTCTTCTTAGTTCTTTTTATAAAAACCTGAAACAGAGAGTTTTAGGTTTTTTATCCTCTTGGAACTTAAATGTAAAGACAACTATATAATTTAACATGAAAAAACATGTTTTTTTCAGTGTATACACATCCCCAGATCCTAACCGTATACAGAGATTATAGGACCATAACAGTGCTTCTGCATGTTCGGCATAATATCTACAGTACAATATATGCAATACAGTATACTTAACTTTTCTGCTAATCTTCCCGAAGCAAGCAGTTGTATTTTAGAACTAGAATTATTTTTCCTCCCTTTGATGCAGCCAGTGGTTACCATTCATCCCACTACAATATGAAAATGAACTTTCACAGACTTAAAACTTTCTTCACACCATTACCACAAAAATGTCATCCAGCAGCACTGTTTTGGGTTTTGATGACTTGAAATTGGGTGAACTGAAATACTCTCTCTGCCAGAAATAGTCCCTGGGGAAACATTTGCTTTCCAGCGGCCAATTATCAGCTCTGTGGTTTATCAATGGTGATGACTTTGTCAGCCACAGAAGTACAACATTATAAGGTGGGCATTTCAACCAAACATTCATTATTTAAAAATAGAAGGATTTTGATTTTAGGTTTTGAAATCTTTAGTACCCCTGCATGAGTTTCAGAATGGTTTGCTGCAGTGTGAAATTTGGGTAAATTGTAGCATACAGGCCAAACATGCAAAATCACTTGTCCTTTAAAAATACATACCCATGCTCCATATTACAGTCATTTCTGTTATTACACAGTGAATGCATAGCTTCTTCAGTATTTCTAGTAAAGCCAGAATCATCCCAGTTAATATGTCACAGTCCCTTAGACTAGGAGCTTTAGATTGGTGGTATTGGTTGCTATGAGATGGGTGTGCTCTCATTTTAAGGGTCACATATGTAGTGCCCCTAATTTACGTCGGAAAGTATATCTGTACAATAGTTCTGTGCTTCCCAAGCTGAGTGGAGATGTTGCATCATCAACTTGTGCAAGGTCGCGGGAGAGAGAATAATGTTTCTACTGGAGACTGGAAGGAAAATACGGTATACTCATATTCAAGATTTTGAACATAAAATCAACTCAATAGGTTACTAACAAAAGTGTTAGTACAAAGTTAGTATACTGGTGCTGTCATTGTGTGCCACTAATTGTTATCATCTGTGCATTACTGCATATGTGCAACCATGTGTGCACCATTTAACTTTCAGCACCAAGTATTTACAGCAATGGCAAAAGGCATACACAAGCTAAACTGCAGCCCTCATCAAGCACAATGCCAGACAATACATTCCACACACCTACACAGACTCATTCATCTTCCTGAAAAATCTAATGCTCAGACTCAGCTGGAACCATGACACATTTTCACACTTCCAAATCAAATAAATAATAATTAAAATAAATAAATAAATAAATAAAAAAAAAACAGAACTAAGCCACACTTTACCCTAGGCCATACTGAATATCATTTAGATTTTAAACATTTAGCTGATGCTCATATCCAGAGCAGCTATCAGTAAGTGAGCAGGTAGGATCACAGTGTCTTACTTAAGGGCACTTGGACAGGCAGCCTGGCCTCCATGAAGTTTTGTGAAATCAGCATGATGTCTCAAAATGCATATATGCACAAAAAGTGAGAGAACTGATAAGAAGGATTACATGGTGCGCAGGATCACAGTGGTGCATTGTCAAGTATAGTAGAGGTCTGGGTGGTGAATGACTGTTACACTTGACCTGAACTCTGATGACTTGGATTCAATCCCTAAATAACACTAAGGGCTCTATTTTCGCAGACCAGGTGAGGCGGGGGTGCAACGCAGCTGCGTTTCGCCAGCTGGGTGTGGCCAAGCGGATTTTGCAATTTGGCACGACGTGCGCCGTGGCGCAAGTACTCCGCCGTTCCTCCTGCCGGCACAAGGGAGGAGAGAAGGCGTGGAGTGGGTTTAACACAACCGATTCACTTTAAACCAATCAAATGAGCCCCTGTCCTCACCTTTAAAATGCGCTGCGCGAAGGCGTAATGAAAGTTTACACAACTGACATGGAGGAAGAGAGCAGCAGCAACACACACTCAGGACAGTGAGGCCAGTCTTGGCTGCTGGAATGTTGCTGGAGCTACCTGCCATCCATCTATCCATCCATCCATCCATCCATGCATCTATCCTTACATTTGTCTTCCTCAGTCCCCTGTCTTTCCATTACCTACCTGCCTTGCATCTCTCTTTTTCCAGCTCTGTCACCGTCTGTTAAAGTTATTGATTTTTACAAGCAAATATAAATTTAACTGTGAAGCCCCCATTTTTATTAGGGCCCGAGCACTGGAACAGTGCGAAGCCCTATTGTTATTGCTTTGTTTCTTTCTTTTTTTCGTTATTAGGGCCCGAGCACTGTCCCAGTGCGAAGCCCTATTGTTTTTGCTTCGTTTCTTTATTCTTCTCCTTCTCCCTTATTATTACGTCTCTTTGACGCTTAATTTGACCCCCTAAACATGCTCAAAAACTCACCAAATTTGGCATGCACACCAGGTCTGGCGAAAAATTTGATAAAATCAAAAATCGAACCCCCCCGGTGCAAAAATGGGCTTGGTAGCGCCACCTAGGGACGCAAAGGCAGCCCCTGCGGCCCACAGGAATGTCATAGAAAGACCAAACCAGCGCCGAAACGTAGATCTCATAAAGCCCGACATTTTTGGTGCTCGTGCCCCCCACCTAAAACCAACAGGAAGTCCGCAATTTGCGTTTGAAAGTCACATTTTCGCCCAAATTTCCACTTTGCATGAAATCTATCTCCTCCCAGGGCGTTAATTTTATCGGCTTGAAAATTTAATAGATGACAGAGGACACAGTGCTTAACAAAAGTTCAGAAGGAATTTACATTCCTTCGAACCGTTTGGATTTCAGAAGCCCTCAAAGTCAGAGTGTCCACAACCAGCGCCTCCACTTTTTCCCATGGACCCTGGTGTGCCTGCTGTGAATTAACAGGCACTTGCCGTGAGCATAGGCACTAATTAGGCCCCAGGAGTCCAAAGTAAAAGTCTGACAGCTTGCAAACCTATGCCGATGGAAAGAGGACTAATTCTCCTACAAAAATAGGAGGACTTGCTGTGGATTGGAAAAAGTTTGTGGCCGCGGTGAAGACTAGTTTAACAGGTTTTTTAACAGGACTCTGTTTTTTTTTCTGTGCTCTGCTCTCTGCTTGCACTGCCCCTCCCCCACTCAGCCCCTTGGTCAAGATTGACAGGCATCAGAAACAACTCTCAAACTCAAACGCAAGCTTAGGGCGACATCTGCTGGAGGAGCACCGCTAGCAACTGGGCCAGAACTTTGTGTGTGTGTGTGTGAGTGAGTGAGTCAGTGAGTGAGTGAGTAAGTGAATTAGTGTGTGGGTGTGTGTGTGTGCATGCACATGCGTGTGTGTGTGTGTGCGCCTGTGCGTGCATGTGTGTTTTTGTGTGTGTAGCTGCCTGCCCGTGCGTATGTGTGTGTGTGTGTGTGTGCGTGAGTGTGAGTGAGTGAGTGTGTGTGTGTGTGTGTGTGTGTGTGTGTGTGTGTGTGTGTGTGTGTGTGTGTGCGTGCGTGTGTGTGTGTGTGACAGTGAGTGGCACCGTGAATGGACCGTCCCCGACGGGCACAAGGGGGGCGCGGGGTACGGGTGCGAGGGCCCGTCCAACGCTGCTTGCAGCTTTAATTAGGCCCTCGCCCTCCAACGGAGAGAGGGCCTATTGTTTTTTTTTGTACCGTTTCTTCCCCTTTTTAGGGCCCGAGCACTGGAACAGTGCGAAGCCCTATTGTATTTGCTTCGTTTCTTTCTTTTTCTTCGTTTTTATTATTATTACGTCTAAATAACCCTTAATTTGACCCCCTAAACATGCTCCAAAACTCACCAAATTCGGCACGCAGGCCAGGTCTGGCGAAAATTTTGATAAAATGGACAAACGGACCCCCAAGGTGCAAAAATGGGCTCGGTAGCACCACCTAGGCACACAAAGGCAGCCGCTGCGGCCCACAGGAATGTGATAGAAAGACCAAACCAATGCCGAAACGTAGGTCTCATCAAGCCCTACAATTCACGCACTGACACCCCCGACCTAAAACCAACAGGAAGTCCGCAATTTGCGTTGAAAAGTCGCGTTCTCGCCCAAAATGCCGCCTTTGAACAAAATCTAACTCCTCCCAGGGCGTAAATGCCAGCGGCTTGAAATTTTAACAGATGACAGAGGACACAGGGCTTAACAAAAGTTCTGAAGGATTTTGTCATTACTCGTTTAGTTTGGATGTGATAACACCTCCAAGTCGGAGGGGCCAGAACCAAAATCTCATTTTTTCCTATGGAGTTTGGGGTAAAGAGGCTGACATCCGGCACTAATTAGGCCCCTGCAGTGTAAAGTAAAAGTCTGGCGGCTTTGAAAACTATGCAGATGGAAAGAGGACGCAAATTCCTACAAAAATATGAAGTTTTGATGTGGATTGGACCAAGTTTGTGGGAGCTATGAAGAGTTTTCAAACATTTTTGACTCTGGTGTGCTCTGCTCTGCACTCTGCCTGGACATGTGACTCACTCTAGCTGCCTCAGGAATGTGCAATACACACCCATTGTAAGAGCTCAGAGGGAGCAGAAAACACTCTCAAACTAAAACTGCCATAACTCAAAAACGGTAAAAGATAGCAAAATCATGTAAATGGGACATTTATAGATCCGAGTCTCGTGACTCCTTTAAGCTTTGAATCAAGTCTGTAACTCAAACAGTGACCGAGCTGTGACACCTCAAACAGGGCTGGGTTTTCTGGATTTCTCCACTGGATTGAATGAGGATTTCTCTGTCTGCCTGCATTTTGGTGTGATCATGCCACAGCTGCCAGTACTCAAGTCAGTCACACACTAGGACATGCTAAGGGCGCCATCTGCTGGAGGGGCGCTGCTAGTGGTCAGAGGGGCACCAGCAGCGAAAGCAGCGAATGTACTACCAGTGGGTTTTTGTTGGCGTCGTGTGTGTGTGTGTGTGTGCGCGCGCACGTGCGTATGTGTGTCTGTGTGTGTGTGAGTGAGTGTGTGTGCCTGCATTTTGGTGTGATCATGCAGCAGCTGCCAGTAGTCCTGTCGGTCACACACTCGGACTTCCGCGGCCTTTCAAAATAAAAGCCCAAAACTCTTTCAAAATAAAAGCACCGAAAAATACCCTTAAAACTGGCACAAACGGACAAATTGTCTACACTTCGACACGCGCGCCGTCCCCGACGTGCACGCGGGGGCGAGGGCCCGCCCAACGCTGCTTGCAGCTTTATTAATGAATGTTTTTTTACCTCAAAGGATAATCCTTGCCATCTTCATATAAATACATGTTTGTTTTGCAACTTTCGACTCCATCACTCACTGATGCAACAACACACTAGAGATTAAAACAAAATCCGGTTCATGAAAGCTTTTACATTTGCTGTTCTAAACGCCCAGTGTCTGGCAAGGAACTGATGCATTTTACATTTTGGATTTGTGTGGAATCAGGGTTTCCCCTAGAAAAAATTGGCACCAGACAACGTGACCGGCAGGTTTTCAATTTACTGGACAAATATTTGAAATTCTGGTCAAATATTATCTGAATTTATTGAGCTTAAAATTATATGCAGGCTATATAGGGGACATCCGGTACGGTTGTAGCAGCGGTACGGTTATAGCACGGGCCCTTATTCGTGTTACACACAACACAGGAATTTGTAATTCGGTGAGCAGGTCCCACTTCCTTTCATACTTGCCGTGGGAAAAAATCTTTGGCATCCGACCTTTTGTTTCTGAGTTTGAGGGGAAAACGTTCTTTTTACATCGGTAAATAAAATATTGAAACCGGAAGTGTTTTTCGATTTTGTCACGAAGCTTGTGTATTTAATACAACAAACCTATATGGTCTGTTAGACCTATTGGTAGACTAAACATTAGCGGTCGTTTCATGTAGCATGTTAGCTTACCTTTTCTGCTATGTTCTTTTAAATGTAGGGAGAGCGAGGAGGGACGGTTGTAGCAGAGCCTTACCTATGCATGTAATTTATTTATTTCAGACACAGTCCATATGATGATTAAAATTAATAAAACAACAGACAAAAATGACAGAAAATACATTATATAGTGCTTTACCATTAAAAAAAATATGTATATATACACACATACATACACATTTCACATTTCCTTGATGTTGTGCTTACAGGATATGCCAAGGATTAGGGTGAGGAAGACCGACCGGGGTCAAATCAGCACTGACATATATGAGAGAGCTTGCCAGGCTGTTTTTGAGGGCCAGTCGATTAGGGCTGCAGATAAGATTTATGGTCTCTGTAATGTGACCCTACTGCGCTATGTTAGGAGAAAGAGGAGTGACAGCAGCACCTCCGCCAGGATACAGAACACACAACAAGGTGTTCAGTGGAGAGCAAGAGGTTAGGCTGAAGGAGTATCTAATCCAGGCAGCAGATATTTTCTTTGGTGTGAGTCCTAAAGAGGTGAGGCCAGATTCACAAATAATCAGCCATTCTCAATACAGAATATAGCTACAACAGGCTATGGATGACAAATGAAATAAATTGAATTTAATAAATAGCCTAGTCTACAGTAACTTAAATACGAAGTTCATAACTTAACAGAATGCATATGAGTTCATGGTTAACATAAATACAATAAACATAGTTCTACAATAAATAGATAGATAGTTAGATTTTTATTGTCATTGCACAATCATATACGTATAATAATGCAACGAAATTAGGGCTCAGTCCTTTCGGTGCAGGGGAGAATAGAAAGCATCGTGCATCTTGCTAGCTGAATAGCCAAGTCCAGTAATAGATGGCTGCAGCCATGTCTCTGATATCAGAAAAAATACAATAAATAAATACAATATTAAAAAACAAGGTCATAACTTTTACAATTCTATAGACTAAACGATAATTCATGTTAAAAAAAGACTAGGCTATACTACAATAAATAGTTAAAAAAGGCTATACTACAATAAATAGGCTAGTTAAAAAGGCTATACAATACATAATGTTAAAAAGAATATAAAATAAATAATGTTAATAAAAAGGCTATACTACAATTAAAATTCATGTTTAAAAACTAAACACATGGTGCTGTTTTGCCATCTTCAGGTTTGACGGCTTGTCTACCAGCTGGCCAGGCAGCATGGTTTAAAATATCCACCAAGCTGGGATGGCAACCAAATGTCAGGAAAGGACTGGTTTGCCAATTTTATGGACCGGAGCCAAATTCTGGCCATTCGCCAGCCGCAGGCCACCAGCCTCTCAAGGGCAACAAGCTTCAATCCCACCAATGTGGGATTGTTCTTCTCCAACCTGTCCTCCCTTCTCTAGCGGCACCACTTCCAGGCCAAAGACATCTGGAACGTTGACGAGACCAGCACCATCACGGTTCAGGTCCCAGACAAAATTATTGCTGGTCGTGGCCGGAAGCAGGTGGGAGCAATCACATCTGCAGAGAGAGGTTCATTGGTGACATTGGCATTAGCAGTTAATGCACAAGGCAATCACATTCCACCTCACTTTGTCCTCCCAAGGAAGAAATTTCATGACCACTTTGTACGTGATGGGCCTGCTGGTTGCATTGGCTCTTGCAGTGGGTCAGGGTGGATGCAAGAGGCAGATTTTTTGATTTTCCTCAAGCACTTTGTGAGTCATGCCAAGCCATCTCCTGATTCCAAAGTGCTTCTTCTGCTTGACAACCATGCCTCTCACCTGTCTCTTGATGGCACTGAATACTGCCAGGAAAAGGGTGTGGTGCTCCTCTCCTTTCCTCTTCACTGCTCCCACAGGCTCTAGCCACTGGACCGCAGTGTGTTTGGTCCCCTGAAACGGTACATGAACACTGCCATGGATCACTGGATGATGAGCCATCCTGCAGAAACAATGTGCATCTACGATCTGCCATCAATCGTGGCCACTGCACTTCCATCTGCAGCAACACCGGCAAACATCATTGCAGGATTTAAGTGCACTGGAATCTGGCCCTTTAATCCCAATATCTTTAGTGACAAGGATTTCTCACCTGCATTTTTGACAGACCGTCCTAATCCAGCAGGGCCTTCTCCGCCTGTCCCTCACCCAGCTCCAGCACAGACATCCCCCACCAGTGGGCTGCTGGCGTCTCCCTCCACTGGTGAGGCATCTGCAGAGGACTTCAGACCTGAAGTGCTCCGCCCTTTCCCAAGGCTGGGCCCAGGATAGGGGACAGGAAGGGAAGACGGAAACGGTCGACAGCCATCCTGACAGACACCCCAGTCAAGCAAGCCCTGGAGGAGGAGAAGAAAACAAAGAAGATGCCAAAGGCACAGAGACAGCTTAATAAGGATAAGCCCAGGGAGACACCAAAGCCTGCCAGCAAAACATGCAGTAATGAGGCAAAAACTGAGTGCCTTGTGTGCGGTGAAGACTTTGACTCTTCCAGGCCAGGCGAGATGTGGTTCCAGTGCTTGTTCTGTGAAGAGTGGGCGCATGAAGATTGCACTGAGGGATACAGCAACTACGTCTGCCACAACTGTGACCATGAATAGATTAGTCCTGCTGTTTTGTTTACTTGTTTTTGTTTTGTTTGTTTTTTTTAAATCAGCTCATTTAGCACTTTGACCTAAAGCGCTTTATAAATACATGTATTATTATTACTGTTATTATTATTGTTGTTGTTGTTAAATATAGCCAAGTTCGGGCTTACCTTTTACTGTTCTTTGTTTCAGATGCTTGGTGATTTTGTCAGTGTGCCATGTGAGCTGTAAAAACAAAAGGAAACAGTTGGAAATAGGAATTAATTGTAGCCTAAGGCCTACCCTTTTTAAATATGTTTTAAACTTCGGCCTAGGCCTACTGTTCTTGGCTGTTGAAATATTTTTTTGTGTGTGTATTGCAGACTAAAATGTTAGGTCTGTATTATGTATCTGCTGGTTACAGCTTCATTGAAGCTCCCTCACACTCTGAGTGAAATATTCAAGGCTTAGATGCCACTGTTTTATGGTTTGGTTAAATGTGAATGATTGTTGGTAGGCCTGCTTACCTTTTCTGCACACCTTGAACCTCCTTCTCTGTGCTACATGAAATGAGAGCACAGTAAAAAAAAAAAAATGTCTGAGCAACACTCACCTTTCAAGACTCATTACTTTATTAAATGTATTGTATTTCTGTAATTATTAGCCTACTAGCTTGAAAAGTAACAGAGCTACACTCTAACCTTACCCGTAAATGAGGTCTTGCTAGTCGGTTCAGCAAACTGAACACCTGTGCCAAGTCATTAATTGAAGCATGCCTGAAAGGCATGACGGCACACGTGATTGTGTGCCGCGTTGAAGTGGAATGCGAATGTAGGATACAAGGATACAAGGATACAAGGAAGTTTATTTGTCATTATACAACAGGTTGAATAATGAAATTAAAGTGTGGTTCCCTCTTGATTGATTAATTGATTGTATAGAAAATAAAATTATTAAACATGGAGGAGTGCAGATGGTGCATTTAGTAGTCTCACAGCCTGAGGGAAGAAGGTGCTCTGTAGTCTGGTTGTACGGCAGCGAATACTTCTGTATCTTTTGCCTGACGGCAGCAGGGTGAACAGGCTGTGGCTGGGATGGGTGTTGTCTTTTAGGATCCTTTTGGCTCTGCGCAGGCACCTCACCTCCCCGATATCACTGATGCTTGGTAGATGGGTGCCAATGATGTTTTGGGCAGTTTTAATCACTCGTTGCAGAGTCTTCCTGTCCTGGGCCGTGCACATCCCATGCCAGTTTGTGATGTTTCCAGTCAGGATGCTTTCAATCGCTCCTTTGTAGAAGCTGACAAGAACTTGGCGTGGGAATTTTGCTTTCTTAAGTTTCCTTAAGAAATACAGCCGTTTCTGGGCTTTTTTAACCAGGGCAGAGA